>NC_079417.1:22808824-22866324 GCF_026213295.1 Gadus chalcogrammus | reverse complement strand
GAAGTGTGAATCACACCACATCCTGAAGGCTTCCCTACTGGGCCTGGTGGTCGGGGAGGTCTGTTATCTGCGCGGGGTCTACTTCCATGGCAGAGAGCTTCGCCACCAGCAGGAGGGTGTTGAGCTCACTAGAGGAGTCGGAATACATGACTCGGAGCTCTCTGGTGGGGGTTGGGGCAAACCTGTTGAACAGCACGTTACGCTCATCTGCACATTCCACGCTCCCCTCCATGGCCTGATTGTTGATGTCTATTTATGTCCTTTATATTCAGATATTTACTGCTGCACATTATCCATCCTTCAGACTGCTTTCATTAAAGCTCTTGTTTGTCAATTTGATACACGTTTTCACTGGCGCTTTACTGGGAAGTACTCTTAAGACTAACTTATGGGTTATTATGGGGTGTTGGGTTAACTCATCAATCAAACCCAGTCCCTCTCCCCCAACATATGTCACACCGCAAGCTAAAATAGGCACACACACCAATCCCCCCGCCCCCACATACACCCATACAGTGAGATATAGGGTGGGGGTTAAATGGAACAGGAGAGGCTGGTTTTAGCTAAACTGTGGGCCTGCATACCCTGCAGCTCAACTTGGGATTTGAACGTACGCCAATGTGAAATAATAGTGCACATGTATGTGAGGCAGCCTATCCCGCCACACGCCAACGCAGCGCAGGCTTGGCTCCTCTGGCACAGAGACACAGGTAGATCTTGTGCATCCCGTTTATTTGGAGGCTTGGCAAACAACGCCAATGAGAGGCGGTTGGGAATGCCCTTCCCCGAATGTGAGTGGTGATGGTGGGTGTACGGCTGGTTGAGCCTGTGTACCCTGATTGCCCAATGCATCAGAGGTGTGCAGCCTCACCAAGAAGCCACAGAGGCTAATCAGTCTGACTCGGTTCAGGTGAAGCTGCTCAAACCATCAGGGATGATCCACACACACTCCTCCGTATATGAACAGTATATGTCCCGAGTTTGATAGTTTATAATGGGATTGTAGTTTAGGAGGGTCTAAACAGTGCAATGCATTTGCATTCTGTAAAGGGGCCATGTCAGGCAGCGTTTTAAAATATAAGTAGCACGTGCGCTCACACACACGCACACGCGCACAGCTCTATGAGTTTGATGGAGCGAATACGTAACACGTGAACCACCCCCATTATATGTCGTCCTCCTAAACTCTAACCAGCATGTAAATCGTGAACCTATGTGAGTTTGTGACTGGATGTGTGTATGTGTGCTGGGTTTTTAGGGACACGCCCACCGTACGTGAACGCCCCCAATCGTGGGATCGCGAGGCTCCGATAGGTCGGCGCAGGAGATGCTCGGGCTTTATAAAGGACCAGGTTGCTACTAGTTGCCCTGCTGCTGCTTTCGCTCATTTCTGTCTTAATTCCATCTTTTGTACCTCCGTTACCACCATGCCCAGCAACCATAAGAAGAACAAGCGCCGCATGAGGAAAAAGGTAAGCAGAGGCCGGTGAAGAAAGCATGACCATAACACACTTTCCATATCGGTTATCGCGGAGACGTCTGTATGCACATGTGGGGCATAATCCTCAGCCAAGAACAATTTGTTTAAGGAGCGAGCGCCAACAGGCTCCGGCGCGCACACGTTGATCAAGACTGTGCGTAAAAGCTCGCTCACAATGAGGCGCGCAATTATGCCAAGTATATGTTTTATCTCTTTTTCTCTTTATCTGTTAGTCATTGATATTTAAATAATTGTACGGCTACCGGATATTTGTACCAGAGTCAAATAGTTTGGGAAAAGGTGGGAGTATAACTCGTCCCCAAGCCAATTAGGCCCGTTTCCGCGAACAGGATATTTTGAGTTACGTGTTCGCAGTCATTTTCACCTTATGGTGGTTATAGAATACGAAACCTCTTTCTTAATTAATTTCGATTTCAACTTTTCTAAAGGTTCAAAGTAGGTCTACTGTCGTGTATCCAGCACGTGTTTGGGGCTGTTTTTACTGACTGTTTAATTAAAAGTAACCCTATTAAAGTGACTTAAGTCACTTTAATTTACAAATCCCCTAATTGTTACAGTAATAAGTAGTCTAGTTATTGAGACTTTACTAGCGGGATGGTAATTCTCGATGCTCTGTGGGCGAGGTTGGGTTGGGCCGCGGGAAGCGCGTGAGACTGCATGTATAGAATCTCGCACTTCCAACGCTGGCACGTGTTTCACCATCCCCACCTCTGCACTGGTCTGGTTGTGGCCCGGCCTCACACATGCACTGCTTTTCTATTTCACCCTGTTTTATTTTAAACCACGCCCCCCTTTTTTGTAAAAACGTGTACCTTTAACATTTGTTGTAGCTCGACATTTTTCCCCAGCCTCATTATTGTGCAGCAGTCCTTTCACCTCGCATGAAAGCTAAACTGCTTGGTGTCCTAACGATGGCATTACTTTTTTTGGCTCGGGCCTGTATCTGGTGCTCTGGTTTGGCTCGGGCCAGGCCTGTATTTGGTCGTATCTTGGAGGAATGTCCCACTGGGGAGCCTCGCCAGGCAGCAGCCGTCTGCTCAAGCACTCAACACCCAGGGCAGTCACCATGGCTCCTTGTTATCTTTCCTTTAAGACGACCAGTCAGACTCCTCGCCCTTGCCTGGGGCTGGGTTGGGGGAGTTGTTTTGGCCAGAGAGCCGGATACGGACCAACATACAATGCACCCATGCACTTAGTGCCTTCACACACACGTGCCAGACCCGCACAGACAGGACCCGGCGGGCTTACAGGGATTGGTGGTGTACAGTAAATGCCTGCTCTATAGTAGTCAGTGGCTGCGGGTCGACAAAGCTCTGCTCAGCCTGTGATTGTAATGTGATTAAGGGCTGATTATGATGTGATTAGGCTGGCCTGTATGGGCCCCTGGCCGGAGGCCCCCGGCTCTGCTGACTCGTGCAATTTCTCTTCTACGCTTCACCACACCTGTCAGAATCACTCCCATTCAACCGAATAGCTTCCATTATCTACGGTGGCATGTCTGGCCCGACCTGTAAACAGCCCAGAAAGGCCTTTCCCCCATTAAGCCGGGTGCAAACCCATCATACGGGCTGGGATGGACAACAAAATGCTATTGCTAGGGAAAACCCTAGCGCCTAATCGTTAACCTGGGGAAATGGCAGCCAAGTGTTAAACCAGCGAGTGTATGGGAGAAGGCCCATAGCATTTGGTGTCCTGATAACCTTTAACGCCCAGATCGCCTCGAGGTCTGTGTGTTGTGGTTGGTGTTTCAAAAAACCCATGCACGGTTTTGTGTTTGCATATCATGGAAACAAGCTTCTGGGTATCAGAAGGGCTTTGTTTGGATGAGGGACTCGCCTATAGGGTGCTATCGAGGCATTGTAATTTATGCAAGCAGTGTTTTGTTCATTGTAATGATTATAGAAGTGTTTATGTTTTTTCATTATGTATACAAGCAGTGTCGAGTTCCTTTCCAGTGGGTTATTCAAAATGTGTAAATTGTTAGTCTGAAGCTATGTTCCTATTGGAGGGTAGTGGGGGAGTGAAAGATGTGGGGGAGGGCAGTTCAGAAGGGACAACATGTTCCATTTAGCCGATGGGGGGGAGTGGGTAAAAGCATGGCGAGTAAAGTAGCCCATTTTGCCCTGCTACTCTGCATTACTAAATGCATGCGTGTATCTATATGTGGCTATTTCATGTCTGTTTTCCTTCTGGAGGCTGTTTGCATACTTTGGTGTGTTATCTACTATGGATAAAGGATAAAACTCTTTCATAAAACCCTAGCTTGGTACTATTATTACTCATTATGAGCGTAGGCTGCACCGGACAGGGCACACTTTGTATTGGGTTTTATTGCTGTATTTTAATTGCGCCTGTAGCCAGAGGTTGTTTGTTGTAAAGCAATGGCTAGTGAATTGTCTTTGATAGATGCATCATTTTCATATTTTTGAGGATGTGTGCAAGTGGCCGAAATGTAAGAATGGTTTGTGTAATCGGAAATTAGCGTCTATTTTAATCAATGATTGGAGTGTTCAGAAAAAGTCCAGCAGCTGTTCTATATGCCCTCTCCAAACATGGCTTGTTTCTGCAAAGGATGTGCTGCTATGGGTAAAAATGTGTGGAACCATCTCAGCAGAATGAAAGGTCAGCACTGTGAAGGCAAATGGCACGCAGCTCCTATGCACTCTGCAACGGGAACATAATGTCCTATTGGCTGTGTGAGCTCCATGGACCACACTGCCCTCCGCACTTGCACCCGCTCGCAAGAATGTGACATGAACAGGCACATGCATGCATGCTGCATGATCTAGTGCGTCAAGCAGTGAATGGAACCCCAAACCTCTGCACTCCCTAACCTTGAAATGGATGTTGTTGAGGAGCTCATGTCTCCATTACCAGTCAGAAATTCCTCTTCCTCCTCCTCTTCACACCTCCCCCCCCATCAATCTCAGCACCCCTCCCCCTCCCTGGTGCTGTATATGCCTTACTGTTCTGCCTCCATATGTACCAGGAACGCCCCCCCCCCACTCCCTCGCATATCATTTCAAAGACGCTATATAGCGCTCGCATGCCAAGTCGTGAAAAGCCTTCGCACAGCTGCCGTCCGACACTAAACAGTCGGGGTAGGGGAACTTTGGAGCTGGTTCTGAGCGTGGCACATTTCTTTGACACGCGCTCTCGCTTACTTTGCTTGCTCATACACTCGGGAGTAGTTACATATTCAGTGGGTGGAAGTGGGCGGGGCCCACTGTTGCTTGCAGTTAACTTAGCGCTGCGCAGCCAGTGGTTTGGGTCAGTCGCCTCTCCGCCGCTATCTCAACAGAGGGTTTCTAAATGGGGCAGATATTGAGCAGGCTCCGGGTTCCTACCCCCCCACCTCTGGACACCAGCGCTGCTGCGGAGACCCAGGTGAGCCCCTCCCCCAACCCCCCCTCCCCATACCATATAGGGGGTGTGGTTAGGCTAGTAGATGGGTGTGTCTCGTGCTAAAACTGAACATTTTGTACCACTCTGCTTTCGGGGGTCTATCTTTCCCAGTCTTCCAAATCCTTTTTTAAAGTTTTTCTTCCACCACTTCTCCCTCATCCTCTAACCCCACCACCCCTTCCTAACTTTTACACTTACCCTTTTTATATCACCGCTCCTCAAAATGTAGCCGTGCTAATGTTCCCCATCTGGTTCTCGTCTCACTCTCCAACTTCTATCACTTTCTTTGTCATCTAATCAGTGCTTTCATCTCTGTTCTCCCAGAGATGAGAGGGTTGATTAGGGTGTGTGTGTGGGGGGGGGGGCTAATGCAAGGCCCAGGGCAGGACAGTCAATGTTGGGGGTGGGGGTGTTATATAGACTGTCTCCACTCTTCGGCTTATTAGCATGTATTTAAGGCTAGTGGGTGGGGGAGAACCAGGGGAAGGGGCTCTATGTTATCTGTCTTTTATAGGGTTGGGCTTCGGTGGCGCTATAGGAGGACTCTGTTGACATGTTAGAACCAAGTGATTTACTGTGGGGGAGGGGGATATTTGGTATGTTTCTTTATGATGTGTAAAGTAAGATCGTGGTAATGTAACCCATGACGCTGCAGGAGTTGGTTGTAATGTTTGAGGTTCTACCCACAAATTAAGTTCTGTACATGTCGTTCATGGCAGTTTGTTGGGAATTCTTTGGGAATAGGCCTACTACAGGACATTCAGGAGCCAGCTACTCCCCCAGTGAGCCAACCTTTTAAAGACTGGGGAGTTATCCCCCCCCCTCATAACTGTGAAGGCATTCTGCTCCACCTAAACCTCCACCAGGCCAAAAAAAAAAAAAAGTTTGGTTCCTGTTGGTTGTCAGTTGAGGTCATGGGTAGGTAGGGAATTTATTTTATTTTTTTATTTTATTTTTTCCAGCGGAAGCGAATGATGGTTAGGTTGTTTGCATTTAAAAACGAGAGAATTCGCTCATCCTTGTACAGAATGAAGAGGTGCTGTACCAAAACGTAATTATAGTTTGCATCAAAAAGTTTGCTTTTCTTTTTTTTTTAAAGCTCATAAAATAATTTGGGTTGCACATAAATTGACAGGGTCGGTCGGAAACCGGAACCAAACAAAAAAAAAAAAGTAGGCCCCGTGGGTTTGGCTGGAGGGAGGTGTGGGTGACCACCAGTTTTTAGAGTTGTTTTCCACCGGACACGTTTTGTTCTTTGTGCGTAAAGCCAGTCTCTCTCCCTGTCTCTCGCTCTCACATTCTTTCTCGCCTTCCAAAACTTTTTTCTTGCTGTCGTTGCGCAAGGACTGTATAGAGTCCTATGGAATCTATATATAAGCTATACGGCTGTCCAAACAGCACAGCCAGTCAAGCATGTAATGTACGATGCCTGCTTTTAGACGGTAGAACCCCACACATTATTTAATTGCTTCACTCCTTTTAAACATTTATTGTCCGTTGGCCTTAATTCGTTTTTTAATAACTCAGCATTTACTTTCTAGCAAGTGATATCAATGGATATGCACTTGCCTAACTATTAATCATATCTAATTCTGTGGTATCACGCAATCCTTATACTGAAGTCTTTAGTGTCTAGTGACGTTTCTCTGGAACTAGTTTGCAGTTGGTACACTCCGTACTATTCCAAACGACTTGTTCTTACACTTGGAAAAACTCGTCTGTACTGCCTCCTATGGGTCTCGTGTCGAAGCGATTTTGTTAGTGTTTTTGTTTTATACACTTTAGAGTAGCCTAGATGGTGTTGATGGGCTCGCTGCACCTGGACCCCAACACGGGCACTAACAGGGGGCCGCTGCTCTGTAGGCCCTGTTCGGTACACAATTTCCTGCTGTAGTGTGCGTCTGTTTCCATTAAACGCCCTCTCCCAAACGCCTTAACACCCCTCCATCTATCCCCCCCCTCCCCAGTTAGCGGCACAAACTAGCCCCCTGTAACCACTTTACTGCTGTTTCACTTGGAGGAAATGCTATACGTTTCCTCTGCATGGAGCTCATTGTTGCGCAACCATTACACTGCTTCTCCTTCTGGCCCCAGTGTCCGGACCACTCAAAGGTGTGGGCTGGGGGAGGGGGGGCACGCCCGGCTGCTGTATCCCTAGCGCCTCGCCTGCAGACAGACGGGCCCCTCTGTCTTCATCTAGCGTTGAGGGTCGTCTGCCCCCTGACGGGCTACATTAGGGTGTTACCATGTCCCGGGATGGGCCCGGCCCGACAGCTGGTCTCCAACAGGCTTCCCCCTCTGCTACTGTGGGAATGGACTCCGGTCGCAGGGAAGATGTAGTACAGGAGTGATTTTTGCTACTCAACATGGAGGACGGTGCATGCAATATTCATGCACTAGGCCCCCCACTTGTCGTTACGGATCCGATCATGCCTGACCAGGCCAAGTGTGCACGCACAGGCTCACGCATGCAGACGGAGAAAATGTCTGGTGGTTTAGGTTGTTATTTTTGCTGTCTCAACATGCAGATCATTCCAATAATGACAGAGCCTGAACTCCCAAATTCATCAAGTGAAAGCCCTCGCCAGTGTTTTCAGTCAAATTCCTGCGTTGGCTAAAGTAGCACAGTAGTATGTAATGAGCAAGAACGACTGGCTCGCCGCACGGCAGGATTCTCTCACCTCTGCAATGTCATAACGTTGAGCAGTGAATTTACTATTAACTAGGGTTAAGGGGATGGTAAAGATAATCTCTAACTTTATAATATGAATGCACAATTTGAGTATCCTGACAATATCGATGCCAACGGCTACAATGGACTGCGTTGTAGTTTCTAGTTAGTTTGTCGTATGCGCGTCAACGGCTCGACAAGCAACCTTCATTAAAACATAAACGCCTTTGTTACGACTAGTTGTATTTGCATAATGTATGTATGCATCTACTTGCAGTGCTTACAAAAACCTGTTCACTGACTTTAATTTAGCTGCAAGCTCATTTTTCTTTATGCTCGTGCCCCTCCCAACACCTTGCCTAGAACAGAATGTCGTTCGTGGGAAAAGTTTCTGCGTGCCAAGGTGTTTTGTGATGTGTATTTAAAGGCATCTGTTCAATGTCAGTATTTGCTGTATGGGTTTTCCCTCGTCATAAATAATGACTTGCTTTCTCTTTTGCCCTCCTTCCCAGTTCCTCGCCGGCCAAACAGAAGCTGCAGAGATCAAGGTAAGCAAAAATTGGATGATACTAACTGGCTCATAATACTTGTCAATTACGTTGTCTACGCTATGCATGCTTGTTCTACAGTACCAATGGCCGGTCTGCTAAACATATTTCTGTCTGTGTTCGTCCAGAAACTGCAGGAGTCTGCTTTGATTCTGCCAGGGCAGAAGATTGTATTTCCAGCTTCTCTGATCACGCCAGTGAGAGAAGTGAAGCCTGTGGTCTTGGTCAAAGAACATGTCAATGTTCCCAAAGCTGCCAAGGTTGCCAAACCCCGAAAGCCAGTGCAAGCAGATGTTATCGATGGGATCAGCGCAAAGGCACCAAAGGCCAAACCTGCAGCAGCTGTGGTGGCAGCCGTAGTCGCCGAAGCCATAGCCCCAGCAGAGAAGGCAGTTTGCAAACCTGTGCAGGCACCAGTCGCTGAAACCAAAGTAGCAGCTGAAGTAACGGCAGAGGTGGCTGTTGCAGTCCCAGTGGTAGTGGCTGAAGTACCGGAGGTAGCGGCTGAAGTAACTGCGGTGGAGGCTGTTGCTGCACCAGTGGTGGCAGAGGAGGCGGTTCAAGTGGTAGCAGAAGAGGTTGTCGACGTACCGGTTGTAGCAGCTGAAGTAACGGCAGAAGAGGCTGTTGCCGCACCAGTGGTAGCAGAGGAGGCTGTTGCCGCACCAGTGGTAGCAGAGGAGGCTGTTGCCGCACCAGTGGTAGCAGAGGAGGCTGTTGCCGCACCAGTGGTAGCAGAGGAGATTGTTGCCGCACCAGTGGTAGCAGAGGAGGCTGTTGCCGCACCAGTGGTAGCAGAGGAGGCTGTTGCCGCACCAGTGGTAGCAGAGGAGGCTGTTGTAGCAGCTGAAGTAACGGCAGAGGAGATTGTGGTAGCAGCAGAGGAGGCTGTGGCTGTACCAGTGTTGGCCGCTGAAACCGAAGCCACACCAGAACCCATAGCAGTAGCAGATCCAGTAGTGGTGGAGGCTGTGGTCGCTGAAACCGAAGCAACACCAGTACCAGCAGCAGAGGAGGCAGTTACTGAAACTGAAGTCCTACCTGAGCCAGCCACAGTGGAGGAGGCGGTTGTCGATGCCGCAGTCACCGAAACCGAAGTCCTACCAGCAGCAGTGGCGGAGGCAGTTATCGATACAGTGATTGTTGCAGTTACCGAAACAGAGGTCCTACCCGAAGCACCAGCAGAAGCAGTGGAGGAGGCGGTTATCGTTGCTGTGTGTGCCGCAGTTTCCGAAATCGAAGTCTTGCCAGCAGCAGTGGAGGAGGTGGTTATCGATACCGTGATTGCCGCGGTTACAGAAACCGAAGTCACACCAGAAACGGCAGCCGTGGAGGATGTTAGTGAAACAGTCTCAGCCGTGGCAACAGAAACCGAAGTCGTAGCGGAAACCACAGTGGAAGCAGAGTCGGGAGTTGAGGCTTCTTTGGAAATTGAAGCTGTTGTTGAGGAGGTGGCTGTAGCGTGCGAAAGTGAGCCATCCGTGGTGGCTGAAGTGCAGGTTGAAGAGAAGAGCGTCGAGGAGGAGGAGGTGGTGGTGTTGACTGAAGAAGTTGTCACAATAGCTGAAAACACAGAGGTATGCATGTTTATGTTGGTGGGGGTTTAACCTATAGAGGGCAATTCAGGCATATTATCTTTTTGTGTATAACCGTTTGGCATTTTCTGTCGAAATTTGGACCAGCATTTATCTGCAGCACACATTATTTTAGGACTTGGTTTTGATTTGAACCGGATTCTTTAATTAGTGTTAACTTTTTCTGTGTGTTCCCTATGGAACGCAGAGCACACTAGAGGTATTGGCAGAAGACCTCTGTCACCTCGAGCAGAAGGCTTTCATTGAAGAGCCTTGTCTGACAGAGCTTCCAACAAAGACCATGACAATGGTAGGTCAACCCTCGATCAGTGTACACATTTCGTTTTTAAACTGTGCTAGGAGAAGAAAAATTAACCCTGCATCGATTCATCTGATCCATTTCATCGATTCTTCTTGTATGTTCTAATAACATATTCTAATCAGGCCTTTCTATATAGATCAAACTGGAAAAAAAAAGCTCGCAAATCAATTTAAAGTTATTTTGTATGCTAATGTCATGTGTTATGTTTATTCTCCTCCCCTTGCAACTCTGCAGGAGATTTCCCCACTGGAAGGCCTGGTTTCTGCTCAGACTCCGGTTGATTTACATTGAGAACTCGGGCCACGTTGAGATCTGCATGTGATGCAATGCAGGTTTGAACATTACTCCAAATGCAGCCCTTAACCGCTGAACCAACTCATGTTTACATTGAATTTGCTTACATATTCAGTTCACCTAACGTGTTAACTTTCCTTCTCCTACAGATTAAATTGACTGGACGGAAGACTCTATCCAGGGGCTGAGCAGTCACACTCTACCCTATCCATTTATCAAAGGGTTTAAACACAGAACTTTCAAACAATAATCACACTAAAGTGCCTTCTTATAAAGTAACATGAAGTTCTCCAAGGAATCGACTCGTCTTCGGCCCTATCGGGTATAATCTGGACCAACGGGTATCTTTAAAGGATGCACATGGGTTGCGGGGGTTGATTAGGATACATATGGCTTTGTTAGGGTACATGTGGGGTAGAACACATAGAAGGTCCGATACATGGTCACACCCGAGGCTCGTTGCCACGGAGTCAGTGTTCACTGTTGAAGATGCTATACCAGCAAGGCGCATCAATCAAGTCCATTTTTTCCTCGTTTTTATTCCCCGTTTTTTTTCTTTCACCTTTTCTATACTGTGTTTTATATAATCCATACAATGTGCTTTAGCAAAGCCCAGAAAAAGTGATGGGGTTTTGTTGGTTGGGACAGAAGAACTTTCATCTTTATGAAATAAATGAAGCTGTAACTCAACTGAATAAAGATTACAAATGTGATATTGATGTTATTTCTTTGGTTTTGCTGGTTGCGGTACCTTCATTTTGATTACTAAATCAGGGGGAGAGAAGGTAGAGCAGGCAAGCTGGGGATCTGGAGAGTTACTGTAAAGATGCTCTTTGATTATTCACTGCCTAAAATGTTGGTGTCCAACTGACACAAGACCTCACCTACATACAAACACAGTGGCCTCTTGCTATATGCTGATCAACGTACACAAGGTGGTTTGTTAAGGGAAAATCCAACATTGGGACAATTGTGTAACCCTGCCCTTGTTCCTAATTGCCTACATATTCTGGTCGGCCAATGTGCACCTTGTACATCAGAATCGTCCAATTGCCATCGGTGGACTACTCGGGTGTAAACATTTCGCATGGGCGAGGAAGGTTACTTTGGCACATTCAGACCCGAGCATAATATTAACGACCCTGAACCATATATAATGGGTTATTAATCAAAAGTAGGCGGCGAAGGGCAATAAGAGCTTGGGTATGACACAATTACAATAATGTTAGTTAAATGTAGGTATATGTGTGTATTTATTCATATTGCAGAATGTGATTTCAAATCCTATGCATAAGCTGTTGGTGCAGTGACATGAATGCATTGTGAGTGACAGACTGGAGAGTAGAAGTCCAAGGGGCAGGCTTTGTTTTGGAGTCCCACTGCCAAGGGGAAGAAACGAGTTCAGGAGGATCAATGTTTTTGTATTACGGATCAGAACCTTTCTCCTTGATGGAAGAGGTGGTGACCGGGATGGGAAGGATCAGCCAAGATGTTTCCTGCTCTTCCAGGTCCAGGGAGAGGTGGCAGCTGATGCCCAGCCAGGCTGACCCAGTGATCTGCTCCAGACTGCCCTGTATCCATTGCGGTGGAGGCAATCAGACTTTGATAATGAGCTGAGGATGGAATCCGTGATGGCCGTGTGGAACTAGACCATGGTTTCCTGGGGCATCAGGTCGAATTTATAGCCAGAACACCTTCCTAACCTGAGCATTCTTGATGGTAGAGGTGATGGATAAGGTCCTCTAGGGATTGATGGGCCCAGTTGGTCAAAAATAATCTGCTCAGATTATGGCTGTCGGATTGGATGAAATCTTGAAATGGGTTGTTTAAAAGAATGAATATATATTCTGAAATATAAACTTTGCATATTGTATTAGTAAAAAGTACATTAGTAGAGTACAAAGATTTATTTATCATTTACAAGTGTAAAACAGTACATTAGGCTGCCAATTGTGCCTTTCAATACAATCAAGACTGTCCTAAAATGAAGCCTTCAATTAGCTGTCAATATCAAAGATAAACAATCTTTTATAAAATCATTTGTTATTAATGTATGGTAAATATATGAGATGAATCAGTCAATAAGTAGTTTGTTAGGTGAGTGCTGCATGCAGCGAACAACCATTCTTATGTTTTATTTAGGGCTTGGCAACAATTAAAAGTTTTGATTGCAATTAATCACATAGTATGTTGAGTTAACTCGCGATTAATCACATTTTTTAAAGTATATTTGAAATCAACCAATTTAAATGAGATTATCGAAAACTAGGCTAATAGATCTTGAGGGAGTTTTATTGACCCTCAGTGTGGGTTGAATAGGACATTTACGGAACACCACAGATTTAGGAATTGTAAACAGGCAGTTAATTAGTACAATTGTCAACCAACAGTTACTACGAGTGTAGTTTAATTCAAATAAGTAGCGCCACATATTTTGGAATAGTAAACAGGCTGTCACTTACTGCAATTGTAATTGAATGTAAAGTAAGTGGAACTAAAAATAAAAATGATTTTGGATATGAATGTTCACATTCTGTGGGCAAGACCTTTGATAATCATGTACGTACTACTTTTAAAATATGTCAATGTGAGGACACCAAATCTATTCAGCTTTTTTTTTTTTTTTAAAGCTGAATAGTGCAAAAAGTTGAAATAATTGAAAAACGCTGAATAGATAGCCATCATGTCGTTAAAGAGCTGCATGTTTTGATAGTTGAATGGTTTCTGTAGCTGAAAGTGGCGGAGGAGTTGACCAAAAAACGGGCAGAATAATAATAATAAAGATTTCAATATCTAGACTGTGAATGCAGCATTCTCACCTATAACATACTTTTCCAAGTTACTAACACGCACGCACGCACGCAAGCACTCACACACACACACACACACACACACACACACAGTGCCGCCGCTCCCATAACGCGCACTACGCGCTGTGCGTAGGGCCTCAAGTCCTGAGGGGGGCCCCAAAAAAAAAGATATATATATATATATAGGCTGTCTCTGTTTACAATTAAAGTGTGTAAATATTTGTGTAAATAGTTTCTGCTTGTAACTCTTTGCTACATAGAAGAATTTTTCTTACTTGTATACTTCTGGTTTTAAGTTTGTATTTATGGATAACTATTTAATTTAAAAGATTTTGGACATTCCAATACTTGTGTGTACTGTACGTATGTTTTGACAATAAAATGTTGAACTGGCAGAAACCAATTCTTTTTTTCGAGGGGGGGGGGCATAAAGGAGTTATGCTTAGGGCCCCAAAATAGCTAGCAGCGGCACTGCACACACACACACACACACACACACACACACACACACACACACACACACACACACACACACACACACACACACACACACACACACACACACACACACACACACACACACACACAATCATTTTTTTTCTTTTTTAAATAGTTTGGATTATTACATTGTTTTCTTCATTTAGACCAGGGGTTCTCAAAGATTGGACAGCTGAGGGCCAATTTAGGAACCCAAAATTTGACTGAGGGCCGCCAAAGGATTTTTTTTTTGGCGGGAAACGCCTAAATCACGAAACTGAGGTTCATCCTTTCAAAGCAATGTACAGTCGGATTAAAACTAACAAATGTAGCAGGATTTAATTGAAAGCTAGAGAGTCGAATTTTCTCTTTATATATTTATTTATTTTTGTTTAAATGAATATTGATATACTATATATATTTTTTTTTAACTTCCATGTGATTGCGGGCCGCCAGCAATGTTTCTGCGGGCCGCCATTGGCCCGCGGGCCGCACTTTGAGAACCAATTATTTAGACTCTGTTCAAATCCCTTCACTTGATTTAATCCATTTAAAATGTATTTATGTCTTAAAATACGTGGCTGTACTAAAATATTTCAACCTCTCACTTTGCATGCACTACAGCACTCACCGCATATTCTAGTTCTACCTGCTTTTCTTAACATAGCCAGAAGGCTACATTGTTATACATGTTACATAGGCTAGTCCTATCCAGAGCACTGGTAATCTCCATTTGTTAATCCTGGATGTTTGTATCTGGATCAAGGTGATCCAATCCAATGTTGCTTTGAACAAATGGGCTCAGGGATCTGAATGACTCCATGGTGTAAACTGGAGGGTTCCACTTCCACATGATGAAGGGGGTGGCTGGGGATGGGCTCCTGAAATCTACTGCAATCTTTAGTTTTCAGAGAGTTCAGCTCCAGTTGGTTCAATGTGACTAGGTGATCCACTTCCTTTCTGTAGGCGGACCCATTCCCATTGGAGATTAATCCAATGAGGTCTGTGTCGTCCGCAAACTTCAGGACTGACAGAAGGCTGGCTAGAGGAGCAGCTGTTGGTGTACTGTAGAGGGAGAAGAGAGAGAACACAACCTGGGCAGGCTCCGGTGCTGCTGACGGCCCGAGGCACAGAGACAAGCTTACCCGGTCGCACGTGCTGCTTCCCGTGGGTTAGGAACTCAGTGATCCAACCTGCAGCTTAACCCGGGCACACTCAACTGGGACAGCTTGTCCTGGATCTGAGCTGGGGTGATGGGGTTGAATGCGCTCCTGGCGTAGGTGCCGGGGGAGTCTAGGCGCTGGAGGATGAGGTGGAGTCCCGTTTAGACTGCGTCGTCTACAGGCCTGTTGGATCCTTAGGGGAACTGCAGTGGGTCGAGGAGAGGGGTTGGCATTGTGGTGGTGGGTGAGTCAGCACGAGGTGCGCAAAGGGCTCCCTGACCACAGAGAGGTCCGAGTGACTGGTCTGTAGTGATTAAGGCCTCTGGTCTTTTTTGGTTTGCTTTTTGAGGACAGGGTGTTGGTAGATGGCATGTGCATTCAACCAGCGAGGTGTTAATGTTGCACTTGAGACAGCTTCAATGTAGAGAGTGTAGAGAGGGGAGACAGTGTCTGGTCCATCTGCCTTGCAGCGGGCTGTTACTTGAAAGGTTTGTGAACGTCCCTAGAGGGGCTAAATACAATTTAGCATACAGATTAGGCCTAATGTATATTGGAAAATCGTTTTTCCCAGATCTAATCACTTCGTTAGGAAAATGAAGAAGGATCTTCAATCAGAATAGAGTATTTCCTATTTCAGTTCATCCCAAATCCTGGAACTTGATATCTGCCACTGTCTTCATGGTAAGCCAAACATACAACGGCCCAATGAGAAGCTCAAAGAAAAACTAAACTGGATTATCAGCCTTCTTTAAAACCAAAATGCTACACAGAAAACATGATTGGTTGCTCAATACGTTTTTGATGTGTATTTGTGTGTATCATCACAATCAAGTTATCATTATGTTATATTATGAAGTACTTTTACCAAAGAGGAATGTTGAATGGAACATTGAGTATAGAAGTTTTACCTGTATGTGTACAATTCCACAATTTCTGCAATAACCACAAAATAGAATAAAGGTTGGATTGAGTGAATGGGCTTAACAAAAAGTTCACAAAGATCAGATCACAAACGTGGTGGGTGAGCATGTCCATTTCTTAAAAGAAAAAATTAGGAGCCTAGTTATTTCCCACGTGATTCTATTCTATCATTCTTCGATACATCAGAAATATTTTTGTGGAACCTCAACAGGACCAGGGTGTACTGCATATAATGTTGAAACCCATGCCAAACCTGTACATAGATGTCCATCTATGGGTCAGTGTAGGTAATACAGAACAGATGAACAGCTTGATTAACCCAAAACAGGCATAAAAAAATAAAAAATCCAGTATAATTTACATTTCGATCAGTTGTTACTTAACAAATGTAATAACAATTAAGATGTATGATTTGATCAGACATTGATCTGGACAGGAGGACCACCACGTTATCTCCTGCGCCTGACCTCCTGACTGACAACCCCGTGATGACGTCAGCACCTGTCGCGGAAGTAGCGATGGTGCGTCGGCCTGTTCACACCGCTAGGTAGACGATCATGTTTGTACCCCGAGTCAAAACGCCTGGCTATCTGTTTTAATAAATCAAACCGATAAACTCGTCAGTGTTCTTTGGAGTATTCCCTGGGGGATTAAGACGCCTATCGTCCGCTACCTGAACCGAGCTTCTGGGTGAGCCTGGCGGGAGGGCAGTAGGACAAAATGTCCCTCTTCCAGTCCGCACTTGATTTCCTAGCCGGGCCCGGTTCGTCCGGAGGGGCCGGTCGGGACCAGAATGACTTCGTGGGACAAGTCGTGGAGCTTGGTGACATGAAACTGAGGATTAAGAGGGTGATCGCAGAAGGTGAGCTATGGCGCTGACCTGGAGGTGGAGGGTCCAGAGAGCTAGCCCCTCATAGCTAGCCCTCACGGCTAGCTCACGAACCCTTCTGATAAGGGAGTTTTTTTCTTACCCTCTTGGGGGCTAGGGTCTGGGGGGTGTCATCAATATTTGGTATGTTGACCCATTTGAGACTGTACCGGTGATTAAGGGCTATACAAATACAATTGAATTGAATTGAATTCTGATAGCAATCACTGAACAACCGCTGGCTAGCCGACCTAGCTAAGTTAGCCCAGAGAGAATCCAGATAAACAAGATGTGGCCTATCGTTTACCCATCTCTACGATCAACAAATGTTCTGTTTTGTGATACAATAGTGTGCTGTGTTTACAAAGTACTTGTAAGAATAGAAGCCGATTACTTTCACTGTTAGAAAGACATGGCATGACTGTCATACAGGACGGCTCCCCAGCTTCATGGTATGTTTTTCTCTTTTCAACATGTACGTCTCGTTTATGTTGGCTTAACAAAGTGATGTGAAAAAGATTATACCCTTTATGGATCGACGTGATGGGTTTCTCGTGGCTGCACCCCAAAATACGCTTACTATGGGACAATTTAGTAAGTCTTTTGAGTCCCAGCGATACGTGGGTTATTCGCATAGAACTTACATTATACCAAATCTATTTGGCCAGAACTTATCTGTCATGCTGTCTTCTCCAATTGCTTAAAGCTAACCACTGCACCAGCTGCAACCTTATGTGAGGCTGAACTATTCAATGGAGCTGTGCTGCTAGCCCCCATTTGGTCTGTCCCTTTGGTGGGAAACTGAGAGGAAAACATCAACATTGGATGTACGTCTTCTTGAGACTTTAGGCCCACCAGACATGGGCGATAACAAGTGGATCTGTTAAACCACTTATATCTATTGCAAATCATCAGAAACCACATATCGTCTTTGTAACCTAGAAAACAAAGAGCAACTACTAGGTTAAAACACTGTAAAGTTGTTTTTCCATAGATTCCCTGTAGTGTGTGGCTAAGTTGTGCTTTGAAGGTTAACAGAGCGCAGTATTCAAGGAACTATGCCCACACAGGTCATTGATTTGCACTGAGTGTTTTGGAGGCAGCCAAGCCTTGACACAACGTGACCCTCAGCAGTTTTTGCCACAGACTTCCTACAGTAAAAAGCCAGTTAACGCTCTTTGTCCCTCAGTGGTGCTGATGTACATCATTGGACTCTCAATGATCCACATCCACTGCTGCTCCTGCCTTGTGAAAATAAATATTTATAGTCAACCATAATACCAATATTTAAAATAAATTCAACACACAAAACACAACACACAACTGCTGAAGTGAAACACCTGTTTCAGCAGGGGGTTCACTATGAAATAAAGAGAAACGTGTTTTGTGCTAAGAGTTCTAGGAAGGAGGGGGACGTGCTTTCGGCTAGGGATGCACCGATATGAAAATTTTGACCGATACCGATATCCGATATTAAAATTGCTGTTACGGCCGATAACCGATATTTACCGATGTCGATATTGGTATAAAAACAAGTTTCTATGATGATTTTGTATACTGAAGAACATGTAAACACTGTGAATATGAAAAAGTTATTTCTTTCTTTATTTACCAAAACTTTGAAATACATTGTTTCTTCAACAAGTTACAGGGCATCCATAACAAACACAAGTTACTAACAGTGTTAGTTTTAGGCTACTTTTACAACTTGCATCTATGAAAAAGTTTTTTCATAACTTTTTATAAATTAAATCAAATTTGCCAATATTCATGGGAACCAGACACTTGTCTAATAAATTACAATTTTTTTTTCAAGTTTAAGTCAATTTCAACTCAAATCTGTGAAATAGGCTAAATCAAATATATCAAGGGAGGTTGGTTGTAGTCTTTTCACTCGGTTCTAGCCCTACTGTTGATCTGGAGAACCGAGCGAAAAGACTACAACCAAATATAAACATATCCGGTTCCGGTTCCGGTTTCCGTTTCAATGGGATTACGGAGCGCCAAATAAAACACAACAGAAACTGTATTTTGCTACGATAATGTATGTAATGATTTGACACGGCATCCTCCGCGCATTACTTCGGCTTTGCAAGTACTGCATATTGCAATTCGAGTACCTTAATTTGGGACCGTAAAAAACATCCAAACCGCCGACATTGATTCTTTTCAGTTAAGGTGACAAACACTCCTGTACTGCCTCTCCGTGCGTCTCTGGCTGCGTCACTGACAATGTCACATGACCAAACAAGCTGCGCATGGGCAAAAAACACACACAACGGCAACTAGACTAGGAAATAAATATCGGCTGATAATATCGGACCAGTTTTACTTATCGGGCCGATGCCGATATGTTAAAAATGACTAACATCGGCCGATAACGATAACACTGCCGATATATCGTGCATCCCTACTTTCGGCATGTTTACGTCGACACACACCAATTTATCAGCGACGCGTTGCTGTTATGTATGAGCGTTACAACGATGGATGCTGCGAATGATATGCACCCCTCACCATGGCAACTGTTTTTATTTATGGTTGTCTAAAAAGCGATGTTGTACAGTGAAATGCGGCACACACTGTGGCGTTATCCTACAAGTTTCCGAGAAGCTTAACCCTCTCTCAGACGCGTTCATTGACCACTGGGCAGACAGAACCCAAAACATCCACACAGCACACGCACGCCAGAGGCCCCTGTGGTGACACAGAAGGGCCCTGTGAAGGGGCCAATGTAGCATTCTGTTTGATGGTTTGAGCCATGGTCTCTTTTGTCCCTTGGCGAGTAGGGCAGTCCAAAGTGCTCTGAATGATAGAGTAGTGTTGACATCCCACCACGACTGTTGAATAGTGTCTTATGAATGGGTCGTTATCCAAGCGCTTTGATTCTCTGAACTAATGTAGCCCATTGTCAAACAACGCCTGTGTCTCAACTCTGTGTGTCTCTCCTGGCTGGTACCCCAAACTTTATGACTCCTTCTGCTCTTCCCTGCTGCCCTCTTCTTTTTCCAGACAAACAGGTTCTCTTTTTGTTGATGTGCTGGCCCGCTCACAGATCACACTCATGTAGCGATGGAGTGGGCCCCCCTCTACGGCGCATTACTGGGATCTTAGGGAAGAATTTAGGACTCATCGTACAATAACATCTGATGTTAGATCAGTCCATGCATTAGGATGTTTTTTTAGCAAGTCCATGGAAATCCTTAATTTCGCCGATCTTGTGGTCTGAGCACCAATTCAACGAACAGGACCAACTAATGTCGCACTGTCGCACAGGACATCCATGTTCATGTTTCAAATCTCTGTGTGTTACAAAGCGATTCTCCTATCTCCAGTTTGTTCCCCCCAAGGGGAGAGTGGGGCAGAGCATCCCTTCCGGTAAGGCGTCATTTCCTGTCTAATGGGAGGGTCGTGGGTCTGTTAGTGGCCACTCTCCCCACCGCTCAAACCACAAACTTGCATTTAGACATCCTCAGATGCTTGGAAAGCAGCATGATCTCCGATATTTTGGTTTGGCAACTGTTCAACTGTTGCAGAGGAAAAGTCATTTTATAATTACAAGGTGAAGGTTTGAGAGTTCTTGGAGCTGTCTGTTGCTGTGTCTCCATCCTCCCTGTTTTCATTAGTGTTTTTTTTTTCAGACTTCATGCTTTATATGCGGTGTCGTTCAGACAGTCTAAGATTGCAAGAGGCGGGATAAGTGCATCGGCTGTCACTCTAGTTTGTTTTGGTTTGACCACAGACAGCATGGAGGCAAAACAGGCAGAACTCATCGTGATCACCTTATATATATGTTGCTGCAACGATGCATCATATATTCCGTTGTATCCACAACATCCGATGCATCGGATGAGAGATTGGAGCATGAGTTGAAGACAAATAGAAGAAACGTGGAAGAAGAAATGCGTCGCAAACGTCTGCGTTACCGGAGAAAGGGAGCACTTTTGCTGTTTAACCTGCATCGACGGCAGGGAAGGATCTGGGAAGGCCGGGACCCTATCATTTTCAACTGTTGTAAATAATACAAATAAAAAAAACATTTTCTATATGCGTGCAGCTCTGTGTGTGTGTGTGTGTGTGTGTGTGTGTGTGTGTGTGTGTGTGTGTGTGTGTGTGTGTGTGTGTGTGTGTGTATATATATATATATATATATATATATATATATATTATTTTTTAATCAGCTTTTAGTGAGCGCTCCGAGAATATCTATCCTGATGGATTTCCATGCCCGCTTCTGTATGAGATGAGGGCATCCCTTCCTGTATTGTTTTGGGGAATCCATATTGAGTGTCAAATCACAGATGTGTGTATGCAACTCTTCTCTTTGGCCAAGAACCGTGAGAGGAAGGGAGCAGAGAGAGTTGTTTATTTTCAAAATACTGCTACCTTCAGCTCCTTATCCCGTTTTAAGTCTTGAATCGTACTCACAGCACCTTTTTTAGATGGAAAATGATAGTTTGTCTATTGTGTTTTGTGGAGGACATGTAGCTGTCCAGCATAGTACTTGTATCACTTGCCCCGACAAAAGCGTGGTTTCCTCTTTGACAAGGCCTGGCACCACCCAGCTGTAGATGGAAGTGCTTTTAAGCAGGCAATGAAATCCCACCATGAGTCCAGTACTCTCTGAATGTCGTGTGACCAATGGCATGACCAAAGTTCCGGCCCTCCCCTTTCAACGAGTCGCCCATGGACCTACAAGAAAGGCATTAAAGAAAGGACAGGGGACTAAAACATTGCCGCCCATTCATCCCTATGAAAACTATGAAATGGCGCTGGGCAACATCAAGGAGAGATTTGCTTCCGCATCATGGAGGTCTCAAACCACGCCCTAGTGCATGACGTGCCGGATGCAGAAATACTTGCATTGTAGCATCATAAGCGAGCCGCTGAGCACTAATGGGTTTCGGAAATATGCACTGCTCCTGGGGGCTTGGTCTCGCCACCCGCCCCATGTGAGCCTACCCACAATCCCTTGCCCCAGGCGTTACCGTTTCCACATGTCCAATGCAAAGTGAATGGGAGGCGAGGGCCGCGAGGCCAGGCGTTTAGTGTGGGGCTGGACCCTGAGACATGTGGGCCCACCTCTGTGTTATGTGATTGTTCATCGCTCTTCCTCTCCCTCATGTTTGACCCCAGGCGGATTCGCCTTCGTTTATGAAGCCCAGGACATCAGCAATGGGAAAGACTACGCCCTCAAGGTGAGTCGCCGAACGGCGTTTCCCAGCATGCATTAATTATACCATATTAGCTGATATTTTTGACTAACTTCCCATGTATATAATGTTGATGGCTAGTGTATTCCTTCACTGACCTTATTAATATAATCAATCATTCCAACTGTAAACTGTTATTCTTTCAGCAGAATTGGATTTGTTCGCTTGTGATTGTTTGTTAATATTCAGATTAATGTTTATATACATAATACAAATGATTGTGTGTTTATTGTTTTCTCTCATATGACAACAGAGGCTGCTGTCCAATGAGGAAGAGAAGAACAAGGACATCATCCAGGAAGTCTGCTTCATGGTAACCTTTACTGTCGACTTGCTGATATCAGGTCATCGGCAACATTAGTATTTTTGCAGTAGCCTTTTCTTTGTGTTCCTTGACGTGTGGTTGTATAGAAAAAGCTGTCGGGTCACCCCAACGTGGTCCAGTTCTGCTCAGCAGCCTCCATCAGCAAGGAGGAGTCTGACACAGGCCAGGCAGAGTTCCTCATTCTCACCGAGCTCTGCAAAGGTATGCCTCTAGTCTAGAACCTCCGTCCAGCTAATCAACGTAGAAGCTTTCTAGAAATGTTCAAAAAGTTTTGGAACCATAACCCAAAATAGGACAAAACTTGCTAATTGGATCAACCACACCGTTGCAGTACTGCTGTCCGCAGCCCCCGCAAGCCAAGTCACAGCGGTTTGCCATGAGTTGTCCTGTCAGCTTCCTCCCTGTGCAACATAGACTTCCTGTCCCACTTCCTGTTGAAAGACATCCGACTGGTCAAAAACGCGTGACTTCCTCTCACTATTGCCAGCGCATAAATGTTCAAAGAGTATTGACCGATGTAGACTATAAATAAAGTGGCAGAAGGGGGATGGATGGCTCTATCAATCTGCCTGCCGTTCGATATATCTGCGGTATAATTTTGGCTTTCTCCTTCAGGTCAGCTGGTGGACTTTGTGAAACGAGTGGAGCAGCGAGCGGCCATGTCCTGTGACACAGTGCTGAAGATCTTCTACCAGACCTGCCGTGGCGTGCAGCACATGCACAAACAGAAGCCCACTATCATACACAGAGACCTCAAGGTGGGTGGCACCCCTGATGGAGTCCTACCGCAGCACGGGGGCTGAACTTGTGCAACCGCCCTGGTCCGGCCGGGTCACCTTCACGCTCTCTCCTTCTGTTTCTCTCGGAGTTCGAGCCCCTTTTAAGCCTCTCCCAAAATAGACTCAGTAACGATGTTTAACGATGGACAGATATTTTTCGCGGAAGGCTTTTCTCAAAGGACGATATGTTAGTGCTTTACTTCCGACCGGTTCCGGCGAGAGTGAAGAGCATCACTTAGGTATTTAATGTGATTCGCTGGAGGCTTTTGAACAACGTGAGGCAGCGTGCATTTGTGGAAATCGATCGCTGCTTGGCTAAGACCAGACGGATATTCACTGCGGATTGTAACCTGATATCTGGATGGTTTGTGGGTTGACCATTCGATCGCCAATGTGTCGTCTGAGATAATTTATGGGATAGGATGAAATTAATTAAAAAACATGGGAGGGGATATGGATGGTGTCTGTTCCCATAAAGTTGACATGGGGCTGAGGATTTCCACAGTTGGAAAGCGTCACATTGGACTAGTCCTGTTTGACCCGGTTTCAACCTGTCCCTCTGCTATTGGAGAAGGCAGTGAGAGAGAGCTCTTCCTGTGTTTTGAAGCTGACCAAGCATTGTTTGGGGCAGGGTTTGTCATGGCAACGGAGGCCTTTCAACCAAGCCAAAGGAAAGGAGTGAGAAGGAAGATGAGAAACGCCAGGGGGGGGGGCACCACCTGGGCTGAGTCATCGGCGGTGTGCACGTTTGATTCTACAGCACTGTGTTTGCTCAGGGCCCATTGGGAGCACACTGGTATCAGTGTTGACCGCACTCTGACCCTTATGCCCTCAAACAAGCAGGAAAAACTGGCCAAAGGAAAATAATACAATCTTAAGAAGGGCTCCGTGAGAGGCTCACCCCCTGAGCATGGCTGTGAATGTAATAGAATAAGAAGTGTGGCTAACTGCAATGGATGCCAATGTTTGGCCCTGCATGTATGGGTGTAAAGTCAACCATGTGATTGGTTGGGAGGTGTTCCCATGACAACACAGCGCTACCCTTTTTAAAGCAGCCAGGATTTTTGTCAACAAATTGTTTGGCCAACAAATTATAGCGCTGTGTGTGTGTGTGTGTGTGTGTTCACAGATCGAGAACTTGTTGATTAGTAACCAGGGCACTGTCAAGCTGTGTGACTTTGGCAGCGCAACCACCCTGGCACATTACCCCGACTACAGCTGGTCAGCACAGAAGAGGTCCATGGTGGAGGACGAGGTACACATGCACACGCACACACAATTTGAAGGGAAACAAATGACTGAATGGAATGGTCCACACGGAGAGATCTGTCTTATGATGTTGCAATTACGGTTGTTTACCAAACATTCATATTGTATATGTCTTTTATGTAAATCCTCATTGTAAAAAAAGAGTGTATTTTCTACATAAACAACATATTTCATTGTGATTCTGTGGAAATGTGTCAGGAAGTGTTACCAGGGGCATAGCCAGGAACTGCGGGCCTCATGAAAGGACATTTGTAAGGGCCCCTAGATATGGTGCGTAGCATAATATTGTTTTTGCTATTACTTATATGTATTAAAAGTATATTAAAATAAATGTATTTCTCTACATTTAATTGTCCTATCTGGGACATAGCTGCCTACAGCTGGCACTGCTATATTTATGTTTTTATTTTATTTACGTTTACCTTCACTAGTTTCTCCTGTATCCGCAGAGAGAATATCCCAAAAAGACTTATAGCATTGAAGAGTATATTTAACTCTATAACCTCACAACAAATATGCTATAGTGATCTATATCGTAAGTATCAATATAGAATATTACATATAACATATAATATATATATTTAGTTGTGAAGACCTGATTGCCAAATAACAATGAAGCATGTTAATTACAGTTATAATAGACAGAAACATATTGGCTGCACCTAATCTAGTCCTATATCCTTTTGGGTCTCACTACAGTAATCAGAAGGGTTGGGAGCTTTAATATTAAAGGGGTGTGATAAGCCATTACGAGCCGGGTTAAAAATTATTCCTGTGTTTAAGTGACATCGCAATTTAGGGTTAGGGTTACCCGTCCTAGATGTACCTATTTTTTGTTAAAGTCAACATTTGTTAAAGTCCACTGGGTAGGCTGGTATACTGATCTATCAGCATACATCTAGGTTGATAGGCCACCTTGTGATGTCACTAAAACACAGGAAAAGGTAGATTTCCAAACGGCTTGTTATGGCTTATAACAAGCCGGATCTCACAACTGGTGGCATGATGTCACCCCATTTAACATATTGTATTTCTCTTTTTGAATATGTTAGGATATAATGCCCAGGGCCCTGTCTAGCTCCCATTGAAATGTCATCAGCACGCCCCCGAGTGTGACACATCCACTTAGCGTTGTGCGGTCGTCTTGGGGTCTAGCCTTTCTGTCTTGTTACTGTCATTCATTTGCTGCCACCCCAACATCTCCATCAAGAAACAAACCAGAGGAGGCTGATTGAATTAACAGTTACCAGTCTCAGGAAACTGTACTTCATAATGCCAATTACTTACACACACACACACACACACACACACACACACACACACACACAGTCGCACACAGAGATGCATAGTCTCACACAGAGCCGTCAATTAACCCTGGTTACCGTCTGTGTCCATGGCAACCCTATTAGATGTTCAGTACTAACTAGAGCCCGACGGAGGATTTTTAAGGCCGATACGATACAAATATTTGGTGATTTGAAATTCTGATATATCGGATGATATATATATAAAAACACACATTGGCTTTTTGTAGTTATTTATGAGTCCTCACTAAAATAATAAGGTAATGCAGTTTAAAAATAAACTTTATTTTATTGTTTTATTGTCACAACAGAGAAGTCTAAATCCAATTTTATTATAAAGTTCTGGTAAATAAAATGTACAAAAATACAAACTTAAGATATGAAACTCAAAGTCCTTTGAACAAAAACACAATAACCCAATAAAACACACAAAAAAAAGAATCAAATAAAAAAAAAGTAATAATCAGCTGATACAGATAGTTTGGAAAATGCCTAATATCGGCTGATAATATCGGCCCGCCGATATATCGGTCGGCTCTAGTGCTGACTCGGTACCGAGTAATTATTGTTGAATCTCTTTTCTTTCACTTTGTGTGTGTGTGTGTGTGTGTGTGTGTGTGTGTGTGTGTGTGTGTGTGTGTGTGTAGATCACAAGGAACACCACTCCAGCCTACAGGACACCAGAGATGATTGATCTGTACTCCAACTTCCCCATCAACGACAAACAGGACATCTGGGTCAGAACCCCTCACTCTCTATTGATCAGTGTCTCCGAAGCCCCCGGACCTCAAACCGCTACCGGGTTGTGCACCTTGGTCCGCCAGGCCGTGCAAACAGACCGTGCAATAAATATAAATAAAATAATAAAGAAGGGTCAACTTCTGTGAAAATGTTTCCAATGGAGGCCTTGTCCAAAGTACAAAGTATTTTGGGAACCCCTGCTATGGACCACGAACAAAACGTAGCATCAACACCATTACAGCATCATGCTGGTATAGAATAAGAGCTGGATGGGGGAGCATAATCAAGAGGCAGAAAATGTGTATGTTAGACCTTAAACTGATTATTAAGAATCTTATTGGGTTCATGCAATGAACTGTCAATTAGTGTTCCTTGACATGTGCCAGGCCCATATACAAATACTGCCATGGGTTTGGACCTTGAAACCAAGCCTATGTCATTTTTCTGAATCCTAGACAACTTAAACCAAACTTATGGTTTCCGGTTTTCTTATTTTGCAGACTGCAATAGTTTCCC
The DNA here is from genome assembly GCF_026213295.1 of Gadus chalcogrammus. Lineage (NCBI taxonomy): Eukaryota > Metazoa > Chordata > Actinopteri > Gadiformes > Gadidae > Gadus > Gadus chalcogrammus. The sequence goes on along the minus strand of NC_079417.1, from coordinate 22,839,623 downwards.
GAACAATCTTATGACGCAGTATTCTCTTAAATTTGGAAAAAGTCAAACATGAGGGTCCCCCTTTAAGTAGAGCGTTCTTTGCTTTCAATTATCTGTCTCTGTCTATAAGGTTGCGTCCCAACCCCTCTGCTCCTCTCTCGGCAGGCCCTGGGCTGCATCCTCTACCTGCTCTGCTTCAAGCAGCACCCGTTCGAGGAGGGGGCCAAGCTGCAGATTGTCAACGGCAAATACGCCATTCCTCAGAATGACCTCAAGTACCCCGTCTACCACGAGCTCATCCGTAAGTAGGCTTGCTCTCAGTCTCGCTCTCACTCTCGCCGCTCTCGCTCTCTCCGTCTCTTGCTGTCTGTCGCTCTCGTAATTAATTTCTCTCTGTTTCGTTGCCCTGTAGTTTGTCCCACTGAATTTCTAATGAGGGCCAGAGGGGTAAAATAAACAATGCAAAATGGCTCGAAAAATGACTTCCATATCATAAACTGGGAATTGTAGGTAATGTCAAATGAGTTCAATCTGACAAGTTGAAAGGTTTGACATGATGACTATATTACCTCACACCAGTGTTTCCCACACATTGACAAGGCTGTGGCGCACCTCCATAGTCTAATTTCGGCCGCTATAGTTTCAATATCAATAAAAAACCACATATCTGTGTTACTTTGTTTGAGTTAATCCCAGCAGTCTGTATTAACTGCAGCTTTCTGTAAAGCTGGTTCAGACTACACGATTTCAGCGCGATTTTGCCCCGATTCGTTCGTTTCAGATAAATTTGCGAGTCGTTTGCCTAGATGATTTTGAAAAGTTGGCGACGAGATGTGGTCTTGTAATGTGACATGCTTGCGATCTGCAAAGTTTTTTTTTGTCTGGGACGTTCTCAAACCCCACGACGAAAAGTTTGGCATGCCAGAAATTTGGCGGAATCGCAATGACGTATCCATTGTAGACATGGAGGGAACCCCGCCACCAGTTGTGCGAGGGAATCCCACGAACAGCGGGAGCTCACAGGCAGTGTTTACTAACTAGCAAAGAACTAACTAGTAAAGTCAAGACTAGTAGAGATGCCCGGTTGGCGGTCATAACCACGGACACCATGGATAACCCACGGGTTAGGTGGATTGCGTGAAAAAAGTAATACTTGGAGGAATTGCGGGCGGGTCGCGGTTGAAATAAATAAATGATATGTAGGTTAACATATTGACAAGACAAACGGCAAACTGACATATTTGACATCCTGCTTCTGAAATGCGCTAACGTCTCCGCCCAGCGCTCGTCCGCTGGTTTTCCATAAGCATTCCACTGTGCAATCATCCCTGCTGCGTAAGCCCTCACACACATTGTTGAAATAATTTGCTGGATGCTTTATTCTTTCTATGTGGCTTTAAGTTAATGATCGGGCTATAATAAGACCATGTTGGCTATGTAATCGCTGACAACAGGGGACATTTCATAGTGATTGAACAATTTAGCATGCCGACAGGCTTTTGTCAGGACGCGGAATATGCAACTCAAAATCGGGACTGTCCCTGCAAAACCTTGGACAGTCGCTTTGGTCACCCTAATGATGATCGGGCGGGTATCAATTGTTGAAAAAAACATTGCTTCGGGTGGATATTGATATTAGGCAGCGGATCCATTGTTATTTACACTTTGTTGCTGCGTTGTTGTTGCGTGTATCGTGAACGATACAAAGAAAAGTTTGTCTTCCGAAGAGCCCAAAACGTGCTATTTAAGGGTGTTTCATTCAACTACAGGTGGTCTGTATAGCCTGACCTAGAGGGAAGACCCACTTTCTGTCCTCTCTGTCCCAGGGTCCATGCTCAAGGTCAACCCCGAGGAGCGTCTTTCCATCACAGAGCTGGTCAACCAGCTCCAGGAGATAGCAGCGGCCCGCAACGTCAACGCCCGCTCCCCGATCACAGAGGTGTGTGTGTGTGTGTGTGTGTGTGTGTGTGTGTGTGTGTGTGTGTGTGTGTGTGTGTGTGTGTGTGTGTGTGTGTGTGTGTGTGTGTGTGTGTGTGTGTGTGTGTGTGTGTGTGTGTGTGTGACAGTATAAAGGGGGCTCTATTCTCCCTCCTGCTGTCCTCAGATGCCTCCGTCTCTTTAAAAAACAGAAAGAGAGAGAGGGTCATGGAAGCAGAGGGGCAGGGTGATGGAAGTAGATAGATAGCGTAAGGAAGAGAAGGAGAGGGAGAATGAAGTGGAATGGCTCAAACGTGGTCCAACGTTGACATGGATGGATCTGAAATAACGGCAGTTTCGCCTTAGGCCCTGCTTTGGTTTTATCACCCCCCCTGTTCATCAGTCCTTGTCATCCTAAAAACTCTGCTCATGTTGTGAAACCTTTGAAACTTGAAAATCTGGTTCTGTTCCAGGCGTTCACTCTTGGTATGTAAGCACTCTGAGGGAGGTATCCAAAGAGAGAAAGGTGAGAGAGAGAGCGAGAGAGAGAGAGAAATACGAGACAACATAAATGGATACAAGAGAGAGTGGCAAAGAGAGAGAGAGAGAGGATTAGAGACATGGAGAGAGACCCTTCTGGAGATGAAGCGAAATAAGTACAATGATGTCCTCATTGCTAATTAAGATATCTTTATCCAAATCAAATCTCACTGCATAAAATGTAGTGGCAGCCGACCTACTATTAAGGGTCCTCGTCTCTATTGTCTCCTTTTGTCCGCTCTGCTCCACCCAAACCCTGCCTGTCATATATGATGGGCCATCTCCATACATTCTGGCCCTGATGTGATCAGATGGCTCACAGTACCACCACCACCACTAGAGGTAGGATGAGCGGGGTCAGTCTGCCTCCGTGCACCTAAAGCTGTTCAGATGCTTATCTCTGGACGTCGAGCGGGCGGTCGGGGGATCGGTTCCCAGGTGCTGATCTGGGTTTAGAAGGAGTTTCTGCTGTTTCCCTCTCAGCTGCCATGGAGATTAGGCTCCTCCTCTCTCTATCTCTCTCTCGCTCTTACTCTCTCCCTCTCTCTTTCTCTAACTCTGTATCGCTCTCTCCCTCTCTGATGAGGGGCATTGTGGCACATCTCTTGCCGACGCAGATGTCCATGCTCGTATGAAGTGGAGAGATAGGATCTGGTCTGGCTAAAGAGGAAGGGGAGAGAGTGAAACAGAAGACTGGTTTCTGAACCGCCTGCCCAACACCAGAGGAGCTTTGACCGCTTTCTGTTGTTCAACCTCAACCTGGCCTTCTATAAGGAACGTTTTTCTTTTTAATAGAATGCCGAATCTTCCTCATCATTTGCAGGGATGTGAATGTTTTCCTTCCCCTGTCTTCACTGTGTCGGATGACTTCGTCCTACTAAACCCTCCTCCACACGCCCTTCCTTTGGATCATTTAGCCTTGATTGGACTGAAAATAGCCATGTATTGTCCTTTAAAAATAGGAGGGTCTAAATATGTTTTTTGACTAAAAAACAAAAACAAAAATCTCCTGTCTTTGGGACCCGGGACGGCCCCCCATTGCTTCAGCGCCTCACCCCCCTTCCCCGGCCCGTCCGTCCGTCCGTCCCCCGTCCGTCCGTCCGTCCGTCCCCCGGAATATCTCCCGCCTTATGTTAGCCTGGTTTAGCCGTCCCGTCGCTCCTCATCGCTCTGCATGACCTGCCGCTCCACCATGAGCGTGCTGGGTGCATACCACTGCTGGCGGCCGCTGTTTGATGGTTATGAATGTCTGCAGCTGATGGAGCAGAACGGGGGCTTCGGGAACAACGGAGCACCCCCACCCACGCAGATCCACAACCTGCAGAACAACGCAGGTAAACCCCCGCCGTGTGTGTGTGTGTGTGTGTGTGTGTGTGTGTGTGTGTGTGTGTGTGTGTGTGTGTGTGTGTGTGTGTGTGTGTGTGTGTGTGTGTGTGTGTGTGTGTGTGTGTGTGTGTGTGTGTGTGTGTGTGTGCCGATGAGTTTGTGTGCGTGCGCGCTGATGAGTTTGAGTGTGATGTGTTTTGATCGTTCGTCTGAACCTGTGCAGAGTTGTTGTCGACTCAATCTGTGGAGGCCAAATCTGAGGTGCTTTTTGGCAAGGCATTAATCACGTTTCATCGGCTCCTGTGGGCGATTCACCACCAGGTCATTTCTGATTAGGTCTAATGGCCTTCAATGAAAATGCCTAATGACTTGAATGTGTGCACATACACCGCTCACAGGAAGCCATGGAATTAGTAATATAGTGGGACCACCACAGTCCCAGAGTGTACGCACCTGCAAATAAATGTCAAGATTTATCTAAGTCTGATAGGTGGCATTGTGGGTAGCCACAGCCCCAAATAATTGGGTTTTCTCTGAATAAGATGGCATAAAAGATAAATATTACTACTACTGCTGGTAAAAAAAAAAAGTTAACCACCAGAAGCAAGCTGGGCAGTGCCTATGGGCGTAGCGTTGGTGTGCGTCATGACACTACAGAGTGACGCGTGCACACAAAGCTAAGCAGCCGCTGGCAGCGGTGCAGGTGGAGTCACAAGCATCGGGCTAAAGCTCTCCCCCAATACGAGCGCTGTTGTAACTTGTCTTTAGAACCTTTCCACGGTGCCATCTCCAGCGTTTGCCGCATGGTTCTTCCCTAGCTATGTTTTGAAGAACTACAAACTAGTTAACAAACTAGTTCATAATTCGGTCATAATTAATTCAATTTTTTGGACTAAAAGATGAATTGATGGATCGCAAAGATATTCGATAAGTGACCGACCTGTCAACTTTGAAAGTAAATTTTAGTTGCAGCCCCAGTGCTGAATGGAAGGGGTTAATGTACTCCCGAGAGGGGCACGTCCCTGTGATCTAAATCAGCGAGCCGTGACAAACGTGTTCTCGTTCATTTAACTGATCATCATCAACTTGTGATTGGCCTCGTGAAATATATGTCGGGATGGGAATGCATGCAGTTTGTTTTGTTTTGTTACAACATTTCACACACACACACCCACACACTCACTCTCACAATCACACCGCGCTAACACACACACGCAACCACTTGTTGACTAAGGGGATTGCTGCTTGGTTGCGCTGCCATCTGTTGATGGCAGATTGTGTTTATCACTCTCTCATGACTGTTGCACATTGCACTATTAAAAACTCTAAAACAAATGGTATATTGTTATCAATAAATTACCCTTTCCAAAAGTAGGATTTCTCTAAATTGTTATTTGTTATACATTGGGATAAACTAAAATCATTTAGGTTTCTTGAATTGTTATTGAAAGTTTTTTTTTTTTTTTTTTTTCGTAATGCTAGGCGTGTATGATCCTGACCAATCAGCGAGTGGCTTCCTGGACATTCTAAAGGGCGGGACAGAACGCTTCTTGACCAACATCAAAGACACGTCCTCTAAGGTCATCCAATCAGTTGCCAGGTGAGTTACAGCGGTGACTCGGCTCCTCCTTCTCTTTCAGTTCAGCCTCTCGCTCCACCATCAAAAGTATTCTTCCATGTTATTCCACCAAGGAATTCACCGGATTTTGTCTTCAAGAGAAATCCCAAATGTGGCTCATGGCAATGCCAAACACTGTGTCTTGGTCCGTCTAGCTGTTTGCTAACGGACTGCAAGCGTGGTTGCAATGCCATATATGGGCTGTGAATTCCACATCTTTTTTAAATAAGACCATATGTTCATGGCCAGGCACAGAGTGGCCTTTGTTCTCTGGTCCCCCCCCCCCTCCCTCTTGTTATATCCCTCCACGGTGGCATCGTTCACGGTTTCATCTCGGTCATCCATCTGTGCTATTGTTTTGCTTGTTCTTCTCTTGTTTTGTTTTATTTTGTCGTTTGTTGTTCTCTGACCCCCCCTCTCGCACCCCATCGCTCATGGCCCGTCACCTAGCAACCCAAGGTAAATATGGGTGACTGCTGGGGAGCACCCCGTGTGTGTGTGTGTTTGTGTGTGTTCGAGAGTCAATAATACTTCATGTTGTGTCCCATCAGCACCGCTTGTTGGTTCCTAACCGTTGTCGAATCGACCAATCAGTGAACAGACTCACAAGAGGGCATTTGTTCCCCATGAACACATTAACCAGAGTGAATGGAAGGGATGAGTTCTGAATGAATCCTGAAGTCTAGACTAGATGTCAATCCCCACCCCCCTACCGTTTCACCGGCACCCTTCCCTAACCATCACTCATACCATCAGCATCACCTCATGGATGAACTTAGAAGAACAGCAACGGCAAGAAACCTAGGTCTTTATTTAAAGAAAGAAGGCTTTATCCCTGGATCAATGGAAGTATCTCCATCGTGGAGTTGTATTGGTTAATGGAGTTTTGGTTAATGGAGTTATCGTTTTCAATTGTAATCACGGTGTCTTTATAGGTGGTTATTAGGGGTGCAACGGATCATCATTGATCCGTGATCTGTTCGGATCATCTATTTCGGTTCGGCACACGCATGATCCGCGGATTGATTTATGAAAAAGAAAAATTGTGCGCATGTTCAGTCCACACACAGCCGCCGTAACCATTCCTGCTAGTTCCAGGGACAGAGCTACTTAACACGCTCTGGGTAAAAGTCTGCAACAGTTCCCTTTTCAATAAGCAAACAGTCCTATGGCTCGTTGTGATTTATTGTCCTCAGCGTACAACATGAAGAACAGTGGGCATGGAAAATAAAAGTAGGCTAGACTTCGGTGGCTACTGTAACGATAACTGCTGCTTCCAGTGCTACGTCTGTTTCCATATACTCGCGCTGCCACACAAACCTGTCACCTAGGTTACCACACAGACGTAACACTTAGCTGACATAGCGATTGCTAACATAAAGAAAAAAAAAATCGAGCATGGCCACGCATTTACAGCGACATCACCCCGGTGTTTCACTGACAGGAGTGATACCGAAAGCGGCTCAACAACCGCTCATCACCGCGGCATTTAAGCAGCCCCTTCCTCCACAATCAGACCTGGCTAAAGCAATCACAAACGCTATTTTTTTTTTTTTTTTTGCTGATCCGAAAAATTATCCGATCCGTGACCTCTGATCCGAGGAACGATCCGAACCGTGAGTTTTTTGATCCGTTGCACCCCTAGTGGTTATTAGGCTCTGAGGTCAACGTTGGTCCAACCAAGAGCATCAGTATATTATGAGGGTTGACTTAGGTAGAGTTTGAAGGTATAGACTCAAATTTGATTATGTTTTACATTTGGCATCTCAATGGACTGACTGTTGTCCGTTCAATGTTACCAGTCGTATACACGAGACACCCACTTACTGCCACCCTCATGCATTTTGCACGTCTCAATTAACACAAAATGTTAATTTGCAATGCATAACAAGTCCATTAATTGTGTGTGTCCACTCATGCATTAATTGCGCATTTCATGGAGAGGTGGATTAAACTACTAAATCTAATACAGACTCAAGAACACGGTGAAACCGTTCCTGGCTTCTCCAAACTGTTTGGCATGTGAGTGATCTCGGCTACACTTTTGGGATCGGATCTCTGGGGTTTCATATTACATTATTCCTTTAATATCACTCATCTCGTACATCTCTACTGTGTAATGTCTGCACCACTACACAATGTAAACACAACAGCTTAAGCAATCAGTCATTCCGTAGTAAATTCTATAATCCGCTGGAACAAGGGATTCGTTCACATATCGCGCCTGTTTGAGGTTGAGCCTCGGGTGTTGAATCAGCCTCCCTGAGATCCGATCCCAGATCCGAAAGCGAGTGTGACCGAGGCCTTTGAATCGATTCCCTGTGTGTGTCTGTTTGTTCTGCCGGTTCTAGACCCCCCTCCGGCCTGCTAAGCTCTATTCATCAGGTTATTTACAGCTGTTGTTGTTTCTATTTGCTTCCCAGCTACGCCAAAGGAGACCTGGACATATCCTACATCACCTCCAGAATAGCAGGTAGGACTCCATCAGTAGGGCCCTATGATTTCCGCGATAACGAAAACGCGGACGGAATCACGGAATCGGACAATAAAAACGGAATCAATCTACTGATATTTTTTCCTTTTTTTTTTTTTTTAGGAAAGTATTAAAAGTAACAAAGTTACAATTTAAAACGATAGTTACGTATGTAACTACGGTTCTATGAATTCCGGATGACCGCCAGAGGCGGTGCTTTAGCACTGGATGTTCCATCTCGCGCATGCGCAGGTCGAGTAATTATACCAAAAAAGTCACCTGTGACACCTGGGTGACCCGAGAAAGTCTATATATTCCGGAGTCACCCGAGGTTCTGTTCCAACTGGATCTTCTCGCGGAATCTGAGAAGTCTGAGTGACAGAGAACTCTGGCGGTCATCCGGAATTCATAGAACCGTAGTTACATACGTAACTATCGTTCTATTTCATTCCTACTGACCGCCAGAGGCGGTGCTTTAGCACTGGATGACTAATACCAAAAAGGTCACGAAGAGTGCTCACTTCAATCAAGGGCTCGAAGCCGTCGACAAGACAGCCGTCGCCACAGGATGAGGAGCAGCGACATTAACCCTGTAGTATCGGGCAAACGTACATGATGAGGACCATGTAGCCGTGGAGCAAATGTCCTGAAGTGGAACCCCCTTCAAGGCAGCCCATGATGTAGCCATACTCCTGGTAGAGTGGCACTTAACGGCCAAGGGCACAGGGAGCCCCTGTGCCCTATAGGCATTCAAGACCACATCCACAACCCAGTGGGAGAGTCTCTGTTTTGACAGGGCAGCCCTCTTCCTGCAGCCCCCGTAACAGACAAAGAGGTTATCTGTCTTACGCAAGCTGGTTGTCGCTTCAACATATGCCCTCAGTGCCCGCACCGGGCACAACAGGTCTGACACTCTTTCTGCACCCCCTGGAGAGCCTGGGGGATTGAAGGCAGCCAACTCGATGATTGGTTTACATGATGGGGAGAGCACCACTCCTGACCCATCTGCGTGCCAGCGCAAACACGCCTGGCTTACTGACAAGGCATGGAGTTCACCGACCCGTTTTGCAGTTGCAATGGCAAGGAGAAATGCCGTCTTCATGGACAGCCGCGTCAGGTCTGCCTGACTTAGTGGCTCAAATGGGGGTAGACATAAGGACCTCAGAGCTACTTTCAGGTCCCATGATGGTGCCCTCAGGGATCGCGGCGGTTGAAGCCTCTGGGCTCCCTTCAGAAACTGCCTGATTAGGTAGTGGGACCCTACCATCTGGTTATCCACCCTTGCGTGTGTGGCTGAGATCGCGGCCATATAAACACGCAGGGTAGACGCAGCTCTTCTGTTGTCCAACACAGACTGCAGGAAGTGTAGTATCACTACCACTGAGCAGGTCTCCGGGACTTCGCCCCGCGCCACGCACCACTGTGAAAAACAACTTCCACCTGTTTGCATAGAGCAACCTAGTGGAGGGTGCCCTTGAACTAAAAATAGTACGGACCACTGACTGGTCGCAAGACGTCAGCAGTGGGTCCTGGCTCTCAGGGGCCACACGCACAGCCGCAGGCGGCCAGGATTCGTGTGCCATATGCGTCCGCCTACCTGAGACAGAAGGTCCTGTCTCTCTGGGAGGCACCAAGGCTCTTCGTTGAGGAGTTTCAGTAATGGTGGGAACCATGGCCTTCCTGGCCAATGCGGAGCCACCAGAAGTAGGCTGTGACAGCCACGCTGGACCCTGTCCAGCGTTGCCAGTAAAAGGGGAATTGGGGGACATGCATAAAGCAGGCTGTCTGGCCAAGCATGAGCCAGAGCGTCCTGCCCTAGGGGACTGGTCCTCTCCGCCAAGGAGAACCAAAGGGGACAGTGGGTGGTCTCTTCGGAAGCAAAGAGATCCGCCACTGCCCTGCCATACCTGTCCCAAATCATCCCCACCACCTCCGGATGGAGTCTCCACTCTCCGGGGGGTGGCCCTTGAGAGAGAAGGTCTGCCGCTGTGTTCCGGACACCTGGAACATGGACAGCCCTCAGGCTTAGAAAATGGGGGAACGCCCACGGAAGGAGCCTTTGCGTGACCCGCAGGCTCTGCCTCGATCTGGTGCCCCCCTGATGGTTGACGTGGTAGACTGTGGAGGTGTTGTCTGTCCGGACAAGAACATGTCGGTCCCTCAGAACTGGAAGGAAGTGCCTGAGAGCTAAGAACACCGCAAGGAGTTCCAGCACATTATGTGCTCCAGTCTCTGCTGGGCAGCCCACTGGCCTCTGACAGTCCTACACTGCCATACTGCACCCCAGCCGGAAAGGGAGGCGTCAGTCTCCACAACCTCCCGCCGGGAAGCTATCCTCCCTAAGGGCGACCCCGCAATCAGGTATGCCCTCTCTCTCCAGGGTCTGAGGGCCCGAAGGCACCGCCCAGACACCCTGACCATCTTGTGTCTCTGCCACTTGGGGTCCAAGTGGAGACCATTCACCCAGATCTGAAGGGGACGCAATTCCAGAAGGCCTAGTGGGACCACCATGGATGCTGAGGTCAGCATACCTATCAGTCGAAGGAAGAGGCTGTATTCCAGCAACTTACCCCGCCTGAAGCGCTGTAGCAGCTGCAGAATGGTAGCTACGCGCTTTGGAGAGAGGCAGGCTCGCATGGCCGAGTCAAGCACCAGCACCAGATAGCTCACAACCCGACATGGTGTAAGGTTGCTCTTGGTAAAGTTGACCATAAGGCGAAGCCGGTCCACATGGCTGAGGAGCATGGCTGTGTCCCTGACCGCCTGCTCTCGAGTTGGGGAAATGACCAACCAGTCGTCCAGGTATGGCAGTATCGCCATACCTGTGGCCTGTAATGGTGACAGGGCTGCTGCTACACACCGTGTAAATATACGCGGGGCCAGAGACAGCCCGAACGGAAGAACCCTGAACTGGTAAACCTTACCCAGAAAAGCAAAGCGGAGGAACCGCCTGTGACGTTGGGTAATAGGGACGTGAAAGTAAGCGTCTTTCAGGTCTATTGATACGAACCAGTCCCCCTGAGCGATAGCCTGGAGGACGTTCGCAACACTTAGCATGTGGAAGGGAAGAACCTTGAGGAACTGATTCAGCCCTCTCAAGTCCAGAATGGGGTGAAACCCGCCATCCTTCTTCGGTACCAGAAAGTAGGTAGAGTAGAACCCATCGAGCTGTTCTTGTGGTTCTACTACTTCGATAGCACCCTTCCCAAGGAGGGTGGCTACTTCCTGTCTCAGGACCAGGGATCTGTCGGGATTGGTGACCACGGTCACCTTGATCCCGCTGAAAGTTGGGGGCCGGCGTCGGAATTGGAGTATGTACCCGTTGGATAGTGTGTACCTACCTGGGGGGGGCGGCGACTGGGCGCCGAACCTCTTGGCGCCTGAAATGCCACCCGCGGCGCAGAGCTACGGCGCTGGTCAGCCCATGCTGAGAAGTGCTGGCCCCTCGATTGTCCACCTGAACGTGGTTGAGAGCTATTGGCATGGCAGAATGAAGCAGAGGTGCCCACCGTAAGCTAGCAAACTGCTGGCTAGCCTGGCCAACCTGTACACACCTGGAGCGTACACATGTACGCTCCAGGGCCTGAAGAGCAGCTGGCCCAAACGTCTGGCCTGGGACCACTGGAAGAGAACGGAGGGTCCGTCGACACACCTCCGACAGGGGTGACTGCGCCAGCCAAACCTGGCGGCGCGCCAACGTAACAGTTGACATTAACCTGCCTAGCTCCCTAGTCATGTATGCAAAAGTTTGCAGTGAAGCATCACTGAGGGTCTGTGCTGAAGGATCAGCACCTGACCCCCGTATAGTCTGAGACAGCGCCAGAACGATGTGAGAAAGCGAATTCCCAAGACGTCCCACACGGGCAGCAATGTTGTAACTCCTGGTAAGGAGGTCATCTGTAATCCGGCACTGGGGCCGAGGGCAGCGCGCATCGGTTCTCAGAGCCTCGTCCGGGGAGACAACCAGGGACGCTATAGCAGGCTCAATCGGAGCTAACCGGTCCAAGCCATAAGACTCAGCATTGGCCATAGTTGCCAGACCTCTGCTATCACTAGTGTGCTGGGAGAGAGCCCTTGAATCTGGCCAGCATCTATGAAGCTCTGCGATGTACGGCTCAGAGGGGGGCAAAGAGAAAACGGAAGGTTGAGCGGCCTGTGGAAAAAAGTGCATGGTGCAGATGAAACAGGAGCTTCATCCAACCCCAGCCTTGCCACGGCCATTCGCACGGCTGGTCTAACAGTGTCTCGGCCGGACACTGACCCTCTAGCCGAGCAGCTCAAAGACCCTTGAGAGAACGCCTGAGAGGCAAGGGACGCTTGCTCTTCCTCCTCTGCAAAGAGGCTACAGGACGCAGCTGTAGACAGCAGGTCATTCTCTGTATAAGTGGGTTGCGCAGCCGCAGGGGCCGCGGCTGGTACACCCTGAGCTGGTTGGAGGTTCTGTAGGAGGGCTTTAATCTGACCAAGACCAGAAGGGGGCAACCCTGGTCTGCCCTCCACCTCAGCCAACCTAGCTAGCCTCAGTGCATGAGGCATGAAACTACAGTTCATGCACGGGTTATCTGACACTGCTTCCCTGAGGTGTTCAACCCCGAGACACGCAGGGCACTGTTCATGGCCATCCTCCGCCTGCAGGGAGGCCATGCAGGCGACACAACTATGGGCGCTTAGCATGTCGGCAAATTAATTGCAAGCAAATTAATCAGTAGGCTGGGCAATCGAGCTTTAGGCGAGAGCACCCGAGCAACGACGCGACACCCCGACAATAACAGTGACGGCAAGCTACAGGCGAGAGCACCCGAGCGACGCGACACCCCGACAATAACAGTGACGGCAAGCCTTGGAAACCCAAGCAGCCCACTGGAGAGAAAATTAACACAGGCTAGGCAATCGAGTTTTAGGCGAGAGCACCCAAGCAACGACGCGACAGCCCGACAATAACAGTGACGGCGAGCTACAGGCGAGAGCACCAGAGCGACGCGACACTCCGACAATAACAGTGACGGCGAGCCTTGGAAACCCAAGCAGCCCACTGGAGAGAAAATTAACACCGGCTAGGCAATCGAGTTTTAGGCGAGAGCACCCAAGCAACGACGCGACAGCCCGACAATAACAGTGACGGCGAGCTACAGGCGAGAGCACCAGAGCGACGCGACACTCCGACAATAACAGTGACGGCGAGCCTTGGAAACCCAAGCAGCCCACTGGAGAGAAAATTACACAGGCTAGGCAATCGAGTTTTAGGCGAGAGCACCCAAGCAACGACGCGACAGCCCTACAATAACAGTGACGGCGAGCTACAGGCGAGAGCACCAGAGCGACGCGACACTCCGACAATAACAGTGACGGCGAGCCTTGGAAATCCAAGCAGCCCACTGGAGAGCAAATTAACACAGGCTAGGCAATCGAGCTTTAGGCGAGCGCACCCGAGCAACGACGCGACACCCCGGCAACAACACAGTGACGGCGAGCCTTGGTAATCCAAGCAGCCCACCGGAGAGCAATCAGCGCAGGCTAGGCAATCAAGCTACAGGCGAGAGCACCCGAGCATTAATGCGCCCGACAATAGAGTGACGACGCCAGGAAAATACAGTGACGGCTTTTGGAAACCCAAGCCACTCACTGGCGATTAATCAAAGAGCGCAACTGGCTAAATAAATACAGTGACGGCGGCTTGGACCCCAAGCCGCGCACTGGCGCATACAAATGAGCAACCGGGCTTAGGCGAACGCACCCGAGAAACGGTGCGAGACCGAAAGAATACACAGCGACTGCAAACTAGCCGCCAATTAATGCTCTAAGCAAATTAAAGCAAAGGGTAGAAAGGTGAAATCAACTGCCGCGCTAGCCGACGGATAGTCGACTACGCGTAGCCTACACACTTTACTCACCCCTGCCGGAATCAAACTAATTGCGAGTCGCAGCCCTTGGTGGACGAAGTTAAATCGAGGCACCAACCCTTGGGTTACAAGGCTACTTGCGACAAGCTAATATGGTATCTCTTACAACAAACAATGTTTGTGTGTCCTGCTAGTACGCTACCGCGAGAAAATAGAAGGAACAGAACCTCGGGTGACTCCGGAATATATAGACTTTCTCGGGTCACCCAGGTGTCACAGGTGACTTTTTTGGTATAATTACTCGACCTGCGCATGCGCGAGATGGAACATCCAGTGCTAAAGCACCGCCTCTGGCGGTCAGTAGGAATGAAATAGAACGGGCCTGTCTCAGTAAAATAACTGATTTCCACCAGGTTCCTGTTCTGCAGCACATAACATGTAACAGGGACAAGGCACATCACACGTCACATTTACAATATGCAGCGGAATGCAGCGGAATTCGCCATTATTTTGGTGAAATTCAGTTTCGAGGGAAAAGGGAAACAACACAGGTGACATTAACATCACTGAATGTTTAGCAGTCACTCCCACAAAAATGTAAAAAAAAATCCCCGGTCCACCACTCCAGCCTAGGTGGCGGGAATGCAAACAATAGGTCCCGCTCCCGCTCCTAACAAGTAGCCGAAGAAGAAGTTGAAGCGCCCGTAATTCGGTTCTAACCCCCAAATTCAGAGCCGAACAATATCCAAAACACTTCCATCACTCAGGTGATCAGCTGTTTTGTAGAATATATCAACATACTAGCGATTGGAAACGCAAAGATGCGTGCGATGACCACTTGAAGTCCAAAATCCATATAAAAAACAATGAATACCGTAGCCAGGGCACGCCCTTTCAAACCACAATTTGAGTTTATAAAAAAAGAGTTTATAAGCACTTTATTATTTATGTCATGTTGTTTTTATTTGAAGCACTAAAAACAGTGCAATGTTGGGATGTTTTAATAAATGTAGTCTTCTATCTGATTAAATTGTAAGAATTTTATTCGTTCGCACTTATTTGACATTCGTTTTGATGATTTCAATTGCTTATGGTGTAAAAACGGAATTCATGAAAATTAAAACGGAAAAAACGGAATTTGGAAAAAAATAAAACGGAATTTGGAAAAAAATAAAACGGATTTCATAGGGCCCTACATCAGGGGTTAAGGATAATAATGAGGGATGATTCGATACGATTGCTGATCCCAGTTCCAGTGTAAAAGAGCTTCGCAGGCCACATTATACAACATCCCATAACCCCAATCCCTCTTAAGCACAAGGAGAAACTCCTCGAAAGCCAGAGGTTGAAACCTGGAGAAGGAACACCGAAAAGCAATGGGTTCTTTCATGGGTATCATAACAAGCAACACAGAGTTCAAATGAATGTTATGTTACATTATGTATGTTAGCATTTTCCTGTCTTGCACAAAATTCGTCATTGTGCGTCCAGAAGGAGAGTCCCCTGGGCAGTGTTTGTAATAACGCTGTTTAAAAGAACGGCGTTAGGTAACACCGTTATTTTTTCAGCAACGGGGTAATCTAACTAATAACTGTTTCCGTTGTTACATCGCCGTTACCGTTACTGTACGTTAAATGTGGTGCGTTACTATTAATTGATTGAATGGAACTGCGTAATCCGAACGCACCCCTTGCTCCACAAACAAACTGCTCGGGAGGAGACCGATTGGGTTAACAACGAGATAAGCGATTATGATTGGCTAAGGCAGAGTCATGTTTCATGGTAGCCAATCGGATCCAGTGTTTTTACACACAAGGCAGGACACGCGCGGCACACGCGCGCGCACACACACACACACACAATTTATTAGATTAAGCAGCAGAATTGGCGAGTCCGGAGCAATCCGATGAAAAGTTGGCACTTTCTGTAGTATTCGCTATGTTCCACAGCCTTTGCCACCAAGCAAATAAAAATTCAGTTGGAAGTATATCAGGAACTTGAATGGGCAGTCCAACCATTTAACAAATCCAAATCCAAAATCCAAATTCCTTGACATGTAGCAACTTTTTTTTTTTTTTTATAGTAACGCAAATAGCTACTTTCCCTGGTAACTAGTTTCTTTTGTTATAACTCAGTTAGTTTTTGAAACAATTAGTGAGTAACTATAACTACCGTAATAACTTTTTTAAGTAACGTTCCCAACACTGCCCCTGGGTTAGCATTGGCTTTCCATTAGCAGCTTACATTGACTGGTTGCATGGTTACAGTAGCCTAATTCCTGTTGATATTCGGGGAACACACTTGTATTTGCTTTCCAAAGATGTCTACTGTGTTCCCAATAGTCACTGATTCCAAAATGAGTGTCGCAACACAACCAGATTGTAGACAGATAATGCGGCAGTATTTTCGGTGCTGTGATTATGAGGCTAGCTGTAATGCGCCGCTCGCGTCACAGGTCATCGTTTGAGAAGTAATTAAAAGTGTATTCCCCTCTCAGGAGCTAGGCTGTGGTAGCTCTGTTTCAGAGGTCTTCACAGGTCCAGAATGGACCTGGGAAAGTCACAGAAATCTCTTGCGATCAGCATTAGCCTCGCTCCAACGCTAGTGTGTGTGTGCGTTTGTGTGTGTGTGTTTGTGTGTGTGTGTGTGTGTGTGTGTGTGTGTGCAGTCATGTCGTTCCCAGCCGAGGGCGTGGAGTCGGCCATCAAGAACAACATTGAGGAGGTGCGCCTTTTCCTGGACTCGCGTCACGCCGGTCACTACGCCGTCTACAACCTCTCCAAGCGCTCCTACCGCTCAGCCCGCTTCCACAACAGGGTGCGTGTCTGTGTGTGTGTCAGCATTTTAGGGAAAAAATATATCATAATTTCCAGGGGTGGGAATCTTTTACTATCTCACGATTCGATTCGAATTACGATTTTTGGGGCAACGATTCGATTCAAAATCGATTTTTGATTCAAAACAATTTGATTCATAATGGTTTCTGCTTCAATCTATAGGTGTGCAAAGGATCCTCATGATCTGCTCCAGTCTGCTTTGAAGACAGAATGAGAAATGGAGACATTAAAGTGTCTTTTTCACATTTATTAAGTTTTAAACATTAATCCATGCTTAGATGGAATTGTTGCAACTGTTGCATAAAAGTTAAACATGCTGCCTTTTAAATTCTAAGGAAAGTGCCTTTTCCACTGTGTGGACCACAACTGCTGCTCTAAGAAGCTAGCTATAAAATAAGTTGGAACAAAAATAAAGTGCTTCTGTATAATAAAAATGGTACAGTTGAACAAGATATATGTAGATATTTGATAGTTTACAAAGTTTGTGTGTGTGCGCAGGTGTCGGAGTGTAACTGGCAGGTGCGTCGAGCCCCCAACCTGCGCAGTCTGTACAGTGTGTGTAAGAACATGCACCTGTGGCTCAAGCAGGACCAGAGGAACATCTGCATCGTGCACTGTCTGGTGGGTGCCCTACTCCTCTCCTAACTAACGTACTGATCCAGGGACTTTACTGCTGAACCACACTGTCTGGTGGTGGGTGGCCCACTCCTCTCCTAACTAATGTACTGATCCAGGGATATATCCTTACTGCTGAACCCCACTGCTGTTCTGCTCACGGTTCCACTCAAACACTCTCATTTGGGATCTTTACTTGGGGTAATCACTGTCATCCGTTCATTTAGTTGACCTCACTTAACTCGTCAAACTATAAATGCACTTCTCATATACTTTATAAGGTACTATAAGGTAGTTGTGGGAGTGTGTGTGGATGATTGCTGGTTAAGGCAGCCTCGTCTGGCCGAGTCGTTTGGACTCTGGGGCTGGGTTAGGCTGCACACCTGTTGCACATCGAGTTATCAGTGTGCACAAGAGGAGTGTCTGGAGGAGCCCAATAAAAGTCACCTAGGTAGCATTGCTACACTAGAACTGTACTACTGGTTAGGGTTGGGCGATATATAGATATTTGAAATATATAGATATTTCTTTGCTCCTGTCCTGCTTTCCTTCACTTACTCTGCTCTGGCCTCCACTTACATCTGAGCTTCCCTGCCTCACAGCATGTCCTGTCTAGTAGGAGATACCGTCAATAATATCTTACTTGTACTCGTACTTGTAAAACCACTTAAAAACTTGGTATCTCCAAAAAATTGTGTAACCATTTGCTACTTTCAAAACATTGCTGCCAGACAGCAGAAAGACCCACCTCCCCTCCCCCCTAACTTCACCCAACTCACCTCCTCCTCATCGCCACGGTCATCCCGCTTTCTCTTTTTAATCAGCCAGTCTTTTAAACTCCTCAGAAAATTCAAACATGTGATTTGACAAACAAGATATTAGGTTTTGTGACCCATACCCACTGGGTGACCGTTTACGTCCACTGGGTGTTTAACTTACGCATACACTTATTCTTCCAATTATTCATTCTTAACTGTCCCTTTTCCAGAATTAACTTGAATCACCACACTGTTGTAATATCAAACTGTGTTCATTTATGTAATGACATTTTCAATGATGAAACTTACCTTCATGACGTTTCTTTAAGGGAATCCTATCCAAATAATATGTATTCTGTGAGGGAATCCGTCAGTTGTCTTGGAGATTGACTGATTTTCGCTCCAATTTCGTAGTGTTGATCCGCAGAGAAATAGTCTACCAAAGACGTTGACGTCGCTTAGCAACCGAAGACGCTGAGGTTGACAAGTTACCGGACTTGCGGAGTGATTCCAAAGATGTCATTGGAGGCAAAAATCACTTGTTTTCCTTGACAGTAGTCATTATACTTAGCAACGGTGCATTATAAAATATAATTCACCACCGGAACTTGTGAAGGGCCCATGCAAGTGAACGGAGCATTCCACAGCATTGAGAAGAGCCGTGTAATAATGTGCGATACTCATGTGAAGTTGCAGGACTGTTTTCCCTTCGGCGAATGAATCCGTGATGAGCATTGCTTGCTTCATCATTGTTGTCATCTACCCGGTGCTTGTTGTTCTAATCGTTGTGCTGACATTATCACGTAAGCGCAGTATCTCGTTGGTATGCTTTACTCACAGGTGTTTGAATTGACCTGGTTATGAAGCGTCCGTAGCGCACAATAATATAACATTCGTTTTTTCCTCTTGTTAAATAAATAATTAATATTCAGCAGCGGCGGTCATATTTGACAGCGTTGATGGGACCGTAACCCTCTCGGGCCCCAGGGCCTCCAGAATAACGCTGCCCCCTCTGTTCTGCAGGATGGCCGGGCAGCCTCGGCCGTGGCCGTGTGCTCCTTCCTGTGCTTCTGCCGGCTGTTCAGCACCGCCGAGGCCGCCGTCTACATGTTCTCCATGAAGCGCTGCCCGCCCGGCATCTCCGCCTCACACAAGAGGTACACACACCCACACCCACACACACACACACACACACACACACACACACGGTACATACCACTCACAAGAGGTACACACACAAGTACTCACACAGAGATACACACATGCATGCTTGCACACACACACACACACACACACAAGAGGTATAGGCACACACTCGTATGTTAAATAGCGTGTTTTTCAGCGTGTACGTCAAATGATCCTCTTGATGCTTGCAGCCTGTAGGCATGAACTTTATTCACCCATCAATCATCACCAAAGTCCAGCCACACCTGTCCACTAATGATCTTTCTATCATTCGCACTGTGCATTCACTTCGCTGGACTATGTGGAGGCTATATCTGGTGTTTAATCTGTGTTCAGTTCAGTACACTGTAGGCTCACAATATTTTCACTTGGATTACCACATTTTGTCTCCATTTAGTCCTAAAAAAGTAGCGTATGGATTAGGGGTGTAACGGTACACAAAAGTCACTGTTCTGTACGTGCCTCGGTTTTTAAGTCACGGTACGGTACGGTTCATAGTTAAGGGGAAATTTAAAAAAACTGCTTGTTTGTCAACAACAGAGAATGGCCGTAGATCAGCAGTGAAAACACCAATAAACTTGGTTATGCATTATGCATTTCTGATTTTCGAAAATCGGTCAATCAAGAACCCCCCAAGCACGCAGGCACCTCGGATGCACGCACACACAATGACACAGGGAGAGGCTTTTATGATTTGTATGAAATCAATCTGTTTATTTCAACAACTGCACCATCAACATTCAACATCAAAATTATTTCAACGTGGGTTTAGGCAGATAGACCTACCGTACATCCGAAAACGGATCGCTATTTATTTATTTATTTATTTTACTGAACACAGCCTGCATGACGGTGAACTAGACACGTCAAAAAAATAACTTCACACGGTGTGTCTTTTTACAATTTATTTGTTACCAGCATTCGTAGTGTTGATCAGCAGAGCAATAGTCCGCCAAAGACGTTGACGTCGCTTAGCAACCGAGGACGCTATTCACCACCGGAAGTTGTGAAAGCCCATGCAAGTCAACGGAGCGTTCAACAGCATTGAGAAGAGCCGTGTAATAAATAGCGATAGTCACATTCATTATTCGATATTCTACGTGAATCCGACTAATCGACGATCGTTGCCCATCCCTAGCTTGTGCATGTTAAAGTGCTGTACGTAGACCCGGAGAGCCCTCTCCATAGCCGGAGAGCATCCAATATTTTTTAACTATCCGTCGACGCCATGGACCTATTGGTCGACACAACGGAGACGGCAAGGGCTGTGATTGGTCCTCGATTAATTTCCGGAATAACTTCTCCGGTTTGACTTTGCACCTTAATAACTTTGTACATTGTTTACTTTGCACCTTAAGGACCAATTGAACACCAAATAAGATCTGGCGGCGAATTGCATTGCGTATCCGACCTCCCAACGGAGAGCTGCTGAGGGGTCTCCGTAGTTACGGAGTCAGATTACAGAGTCGGAGTAGTATACTCTGGCTAAACGGTCCGGCTGGAACTCCGTCTTCAAGTTTTAAATTCCGCACCGCAAAATAAGCCTTTACATTCGCCATATTAAAGCTATGTACGTCACATTTACGTACCGCGGTACACCTCTGTAACCGCTTTGAAGTGCCTGTACCGTGACGGTTCGGTTAAATTACGTGTACCGTTAAGGACCGTTTCGTCCGGTCCCGGAGTTGTTTTGTCCGTCAATGGGTCCGTCGCCTCTGAGCTTACGAATCCGGAGTGGGAGAAACGGAGCAATACCACCGGAAATCGAGGCGGCAGTAGAGTCAAAAGTCAGACCATTCGCGAAAGTAGATAAAATAATAGTAGTATAATATCTGATATGTATAGATATTGTGTTTAACATTTTATACTTATATTATACTATACTATATACCTGACCTTTTTATTTTATGTTCCCCTGCTTTGGCAATGAGTTGTAACTGGTAATTGGTAATTAATTTACTTTACAAAATCTGTACAGACAAGGTCTGTTTTGTTCGCCTGAATGTGGTCACCTTCTACTGGGCTACTGCATGGCATATACCTATACCTATACATTACACTCTTTGTCCACTAGGTGTAAACTAAATACTGTGATAGAAATAATAAGTCCACATTCACTCCGGTAGCAGTCTAATATATTAAGGTGAAAATAAGGTGAGCTTACAGTGTTGAATTACACATGGATGGAACACCCGATACACCCTCCTGGTGTGGTGAAGTGAATTCACAGCGCATAGAAAGATCCTTAGTGGACTGGTGTGGTCTGACTGGTTATCGTTGATTGGGTGAAGGAACTTCGTACTTACTGGCTGCGAGAATCAAGAGGAGGACCTCATTTGAATGTTACCAAAACATGCTATTGAACCTGTTCTTTAACGTGTTAATACCATGTTAACACGGTTGTGGAGTTGAGGAAAAGCAGCGTAAAAGACAGCGTTTTGAACAATTACAACATATTTTTTTATGTAGACTCTAAGGAATACAGGTCTTCAAAGTTTTGACACTTTGACCCTTACATGAGGTACACATACACGCATGTATGCACGCACGTGCACGCACTCTCTCACAGGCGGTACACATGCACAAGCATGCACTCACACAAGGAGTACAGACATACACACACACACATTCACACAAGAGGTACACACATGAACACAAACACACACATTCACACAAGAGGTGCACACACGCGTACACCCTAATGTACGCGTGTACATTTGGGTGTACACACGTACATTCAGGCACTATTCTTTAGTGTCACTTGTCAAGGATCGCTGTGTTGTGTTTAACGGGCTACTCCGCCCCTGGCCTGGTCCCTGATTCGTTGTTGGGTGTGTTTCTGCGATGACCTGCAGGTACATCGAGTACATGTGCGACATGATGGCGGAGGAGCCCATCACGCCCCACAGCAAGCCCATAGTAATCCACTCCATCACCATGACGCCCGTGCCCCTCTTCAACAAGCAGCGCAATGGCTGCCGACCCTTCTGTGAGGTGTACGTGGGGGACCAGCGGGTCCTAACCACCTCGCAAGAGTACGACCGCATGAGGTGAGGCTACGCACGTACACAACCCTTCTACAGCCATGGAAACACATGCCCGGTCAAGCACCGTGAGGCTGTACACACCCTGAAACTCCCTTAGCCTCATCTTCCTCTGTCTCCCTGTCCCTCTCTCTCTTCCCTCTCCCAAATTGAAATTATTTTTTATTGGCATTGGATAACTCACATTTAGCAATCTGCAGCACATAGATAGGAGACAAATGTTAAGATGGAAAAATAATAAATAATATCACATAAAATGTATACAGTGAAAAAGTGCTTGACTCATACTTTAGTATTCCATTGTGATCCAGGTTGTCTGTAAAAATGTTTATGATGAATTGTATCAGGAATCTCTCTCTCTCCCCCCTCACAGGGATTACAAGAGCGAGGACGGTTGTGCAGAGATCCCCCTTAACGTGACGGTCCAGGGAGATGTCCTGGTGGTCATCTACCACGCCCGGTCCACACTGGGAGGACGTCTGCAGGCTAAGGTACACGAACGCACAGGCACAGAAACACACACACACACACACACACACACACACACACACACACACACACACACACACACACACACACACACACACACACACACACACACACACACACACACACACACACACACGCAGGCATGCAAATCATTAGGCATGATGACCAACTGTGAGCGGTGTGCACAAACTGTGAGTCCACACCAATGTGGAGGACGATAACAGACCATATATGGCCTGGTTGTGACTGTCGGTGATGTTTACTAATGGAGCTTCACGGTCACTATAAATTCATATTAGAGATGCTAGCACACTGCCCCAACAAACGCCTTGCCAAAAGTGTGCCATTGCTGACCAACCTTTCAAATCGTTGTTTTCATACAATATACATTCTACATGCTATAGCTGGGTGTTGGTGTATCGTTTTGGGGCGGTGTGGCCTTAAATCCCACGCAGACACATGGAGCTCTGTAACCTGCAGTCCACACACTGGTCGATGAAAGGGATCAGAGAACCAAAGATGAGATTCATGATTGTGACCAATATCACAATAAAGGACCATTTTTTTCGGCGGATGTCATGGTTTTTCTACAGATGGCGTCAATGAAGATGTTTCAGATCCAGTTTCACACCGGTTTCGTTCCCAGGAACGCCACCACTGTCAAGTTTGCCAAGTAAGAGCTCAAAATGCCCGGCTACAAGAACTTGAGTTACTATGGTAATGTGAGCCGATGGACACTTTCTCAATGGTGTGTGGTTGTGTGTGGTCATGTGTGTGTGTGCAGGTACGACCTGGACGCGTGTGACATCCAGGAGAAGTACCCGGACCTGTTCCAGGTGCAGCTGGACATAGAGGTGGAGGCCCGGGACCAGCCCAGCAGCAAGCCCCCCCCCTGGGACAGTTTCCAGACCAAGGGACTCAACCCCAAGATCCTCTTCTCCTCCCGCGACGAGCAGCAGGAGATCCTCAGCAAGTTTGGTAGGACGACCCCCCCACCCCCTCCCCGCGGAGCTGTTAGTGTGGTCCGTCAGGCGGCTTCCTGACCCCTGACCCCTGACCCTGCCTTTAAAATATGTCAACACAATCCATATGTGGGGTGGACCAATGCAGCAATGGGGCGGGGGGGGGAGGAGCAGTGTGTCGCAACACAATTCTTTCAGACTTTGAATTGCAGTTGGTCAACATGACGCTAGAGTAAATACCTAAAATGGGAGTGGTGTTGTGTAGCCTCTTATCCTTGTTTTCTTTGTTGTGTGCAGGGAATGGGTTAACCTACCGACTGTTTGTGCTTGTCACTTGGTTCTATGAACATCCTTACTGTACCGACGGCGATATATCGTTGGTCCTCTTTCTTCTGACAAATGCACTTATTATAAGTCGCTTTAGGTAAAAGCGTCTTCTGAATGCCCCGAATGTAAATGTTCTGCGTGTGTTAATGCTGGGTCTCACGGCTCTCCCCTCCTCCCTCCAGGTAAACCAGAACTCCCCCGCCAGCCCGGGTCCTCTGCCTTCTACCACTCAGAGTCCCCCCAGCCCACCGCCCAGACCCCGGAAGACCCCGCCCCCCCGGCAGACCCCGAGTCCCCCACCGACTCCAACGCCAACCACTTCTTCCAGACGCTGGACTGGGAAGGTAGCGCCCCCTCTGCTTTATTAGTTGATCTAATGTCTTCTTACATCGACGCGTTCACCCCCAAATCACCCTGATACTATTATACATTACATTTACATTATACCTTATATATTTCAATTTAGGGCATAAGCAGATGCTTTTATCCAAAGCTAGCATTTTTAAACACACACCGACGGCGGATTCAAACACACACGGCGAGAGCAGTTTGGATTAGGCGTCTTGCTCAGGGACACCTCGAGGATCGAACTAGCTACCCTCCGCTTACAATTCAACCCACTCAACCTCCTGAGCCACTGCTGCCCACCCGCCCAATAATAACAATAATATTATTATGGATTAATGATAATTTTATTATTAATATTAACAACTGTAAAATCATGCCGTTTTGCTTGGAAAGTCATTCCAGCCGGGTTGTAGAGTAGTTTGTATGGTCACCACCTGGGAGCTAATGGAAAGGTGCCTACAGGAACTTCTGTCCATCTGGGAAAGTCACTTAAACAACCGTTGCTGGTCGTGTATCGTCATCGTATTGTTCACCCCATCCTGACCGTGGGTCTATTTTCAATTGTTCCATCGCCAGATATCAGTGGCAACCCGGAAGGCTCTGACAGCCAGGGAGTCGGGACTCTGGATGACCACGATGACCTCAGTGACCAATCTGAGGTGGAGTCCTACTCCTACTCGGGGCCCAGCGGGGAGGCCCTGTCCCGGGACCCCAGCGAGCCGCTATTCGATGCCGACTTCCAGGTAGGCCCCGGATCTCCTGATGGAGGGCTCTCTCAAATGGCCACGTCGAAGTTTAACGTCTCCAAAGGCACCCCAGGGATCATGTGTTTACTGGCCAATCAGAATGAAGCCCTGACCGACTGAGAGAGAAACTGGACAGGAGCTCAAAGTCTCGTTCTTTGATCCTTATTACTCTGCTTAAGGTGTTTTGAGTGTCCTGTTTCTGTGCCTAGTTGTGGAGTTCCAATGAGAGCGGGAATAGTAGGAGTTGGAGCAAAGGTTTATGCGTACGAACTGTCGTTGTATGCAGCATTAGGACCCCCGTTCAAAAGCTGCAAACAACTATATAACCAACCCTCCCCCCTTCCTCCCAGGCCCCCGCTCCCATTCCCCAGGAGTCTCCCTCCAGTGACACCGCCGACCTCTTGGGCCTGAACTCTGACCCCAGGGCACCGCCCACTTCCTCCTCCGTCGCCGCCAACGCCACCACCACCACCACCTCCTCCTCCTCCTCCTCCTCCTCCGCTCCTCACCAGGGGGAAATGAAGGCGGCCTCCAGTAACAGAGACCTCCTCAACGACCTGTTTGCGCCCCCTGCTGGCCTCGCTGGGGAGGCGCAGGAGGACTTGTTCTTTGGTGGAGCCGCAGCCCCCGCACCCAAACGTAGGACGGCCTGTTTTGTGTGCTGTACTAATGATTTATTACATATAAGACGGTACTGCTTCACACGTGTGTCTGTAGCGTCCCCTCTGTTCGCAGAAGGGTTGGTCCTGGTTTTGCGTCATCCGTTGGTCTGAGCGGGGAATCGTGACGTCAATGACCTGACTTCCCTTTTTGTGGCAGAGACAGAGTTGACGTTGTTGACCCTGATATTTTAAGTGGATTCGTAAAAACTAGTGCTGTCAAGCAATTAAAATATTTAATCGCAATTAATCGCATTAATGTCATAGTTAACTCGCGAATAATCGTAATTTTTTTTCTATTCTAATATCCCTTGATTTCTTGCTGTTAGCCTTTTAGTGAGATCAGAGAGTGTTGTGAAAGACAGTAAGAAGAGAGACCCGCAGTGAATTCAACCCGGTCCACTTGACATCGGGTAGGTAGATAGTGGTTGGCCTACCGTAAAACTTCAATAGCCCAGGCTTTTATTTGTTTCAATCACTGAACTTTCGAGCAAAACTCTTGCTCAGTAAAGATGGGAAATTACAACATTTATTATTGAAACCAGTATGAATATTCCTACCGTATGTAGGCCTATACACATTAACAGGCTATCGAATAACGCCCACGCACGCACGTACGCACACACACACAGTGGCGAAGTGGTAATCGGGAGAATTCCCGGTGGGCCGATAACGTTTCGGGGCTGACGGGCTAATTACTGCGGGATAACAATATTGCGTTTATAAAAGTTCCTTGCAGCGCCGTCCGGCAGCCTGAGCTGTGCACCCGCAACCTCTCACTCACTCAACAGACGCAACACTCACAAACTGTCAACATCGCAACCAAGTCGATTTGTCTAGAGGGGAGTAACTGAGCGGCCCCTCCCAGAGTGGTACTGCCCAGGTGGGCCTTGAACTGCGATTGGTCAGAAAGACGTAACAACTAATGACATCATTGAACTCTCGTGCAGCAGGCTCAAACAGAGTGACACACAAACACACACACACACACACACACACACACACTTTTAAGGAGTTTTTCACCCGCTCCGTATCCTAGCTTTCCCCAACAAGTTTGTGCGGCGTGCTTGTTGTTTTGTTTCCGGTGTAGATCCGGTATGGTGTTGTAGTTTTTGCTAGGCAGCAGGTGAAAAAACGTCAACGTTTGCCAAGCCAAAAGAGCATTAATCGCGTGATAAAAAAATTAATCCCAGCCATGCTATTAGAAAAGTATGGAAACACACACAGTTTCTCAAACAAAATCCACTTAAAGATGGAACTGATACAACCCAATACAAACCGTTTTACAACTAAATGCCTTTATTTGTTGACCCACGATTATTGATCCATTTATTTCCTACTCCCCCTCAGTCATGGGGGACCTGTTCGACCCCTTCGGGATGGGCTCGGGGCCCGGGGCCGGCCAGGGCGTGGCCTCATCCCGGCAGGCCTCGGGGCCGGACCTGTTCGGGGACCTCCTAGGGGCAGACGGGGGCGGTCCTACCCAGTCCCACCCGGGCGCCTCCAACAACGCCAGCCTCTTCAACCTCAGTAAGATGCCAGCCCCCCTGGAGCGCCTCAGACCGGCATGACAGCACCCAGATGTTCATAGACCAGCATCACCATACCCATATGTTCATAGACCAGCTTCACACACCCAGATGTTAGACCAGCATCACAACACCCAGATGTTCATAGACCAGCATCACCCCACCCAGATGTTAAACCAGCATCACCACACCCAGATGTTAGA
Source organism: Gadus chalcogrammus (assembly GCF_026213295.1). Taxonomy (NCBI): domain Eukaryota; kingdom Metazoa; phylum Chordata; class Actinopteri; order Gadiformes; family Gadidae; genus Gadus; species Gadus chalcogrammus. The sequence continues at coordinate 22,812,228 of NC_079417.1, read as the reverse complement.
CCAGCATCACACACCCAGATGTTAGACCAGCATCACCACACCCAGATGTTAGACCAGCATCACAACACCCAGATGTTAAACCAGCATCACCACACCCAGATGTTAGACCAGCATCACAACACCCAGATGTTAAACCAGCATCACCACACCCAGATGTAAGACCAGCATCACAACGCCCAGATGTTCATGGACCAGCATCACCACACCCAGATGTTAGACCAGCTTCACCACACCCAGATGTTCATAGACCGCCATCAGCACACCCAGATGTTCATAGACCAGCATCACCACAACCAGATGTTCATAGAACAGCATCACCGCACCAAGATGTTAAACTAGCATCACCGCACCCAGATGTTAAACCAGCATCACCAACCAGAAGTTAGACCAGCATCACAACACCCAGATGTTAAACCAGCTTCACCGCACCCAGATGTTAAACCAGCATCACCAACCAGAAGTTAGACCAGCATCCAGATGTTAGTTTGGCCGACTTTCACAACAACCTACCAATTCTAGAAATACAGTTTTTGTGTGTTTTATACCAAGGTAATTTCTTGGTAGAGAATTTTTTTATTTTTTAGGTATGTAAAGAAAAGCTTTTGTGTGTGTGTTCCTAACAGACACGCTGGGTAAGGAGCCTCCAAAGATGACAACCTCTGCCAGTCAGCCGGACCTCCTGGCCGGCTGGGATAACTGGTCTGGTGGCTCCAGCACTGGTCTGAGCACCGCTCCAAGTAAGCCCATTTACCCCGGTTCAGGTGAGAAGAGCTCTTATTACTCACTCACTCACTCACTCACTCACTCACTCACTCACTCACTCACTCACTCACTCACTAACAGGCACAGTACATTCAACACATCTATCTGAATTGACCAATAAGAGGCTTCATCTTGTGTGTGTGTGTGTGTGTGTGTGTGTGTGTGTGTGTGTGTGTGTGTGTGTGTGTGTGTGTGTGTGTGTGTGTGTGTGTGTGTGTGTGTGTGTGTGTGTGTGTGTGTGTGTGTATAGCTCCAGGAGTGTCCTCCTTCTCCAAGGCCAAGTCTCAGAGCTTTGACCCATTCGCAGACCTGGGGAACTTGGGCTCCAGTCTACCTGGTGAGGAGCCCTCTCTCCCTCTATTCCCAACAATGAACTTGGAAATGCCATTCATGATGCTTGAGTCCACAGACGTCACTGACCCTTTATAGGGCATATAGCACTGATTAAAACCTGCGGGCAGTAGAGCCCTCTAGTGGGCCTCCAGGGAACTGCAAGGGGGTGGCCAATTTGTTGTACTGCAGGTCGGTGGCCAACCACAAACAACTCGTACTAATAATATATATATTATATATATTAATATATATAAATATTGTGTTTTTAATTTCTGTAATATTTATGTTTATATTATAAGTAAACATAAGGCGTTTATTGATAATTGGCTTATAGTTGGGTGCCACAATACCCTATTAACATTTTGGCTGCAGGCCGCAATCACCTTTAAAATGTTCAGGTCAGTCCTCCGGTCGGCATGGCAATGTGCGTCTCGGAGAATCCCCTCGAGATCGATCTGTCCAGTGGGCTACAGAAGGGGAAGGCTCACCCCCCACCTAAACCTTATCCATGGAGCACTGTCCTTTCAACAAAAAGTGCTTCGCTTTGTGTCGAAAGGACTGAACAGGAACAGAAAAACAGCTCAGCTCAGTACCACGGGTAGGCCCATCGCAGGGCGGTCTCTGAGCAGAACGTGTCGTCATGGCCTCACCCACTGGGCCATCCCTCCGGTGCATCTGACGCAGATGCAGTATGAATGCAGAGTCTATGAATGCCTTCCAACCTGCAGCGTCTCCTTTCAGGTTCATCCGGTCCGTCGTTTAACGCCAAGACAGCTTCTGCTGCCGCCTCCTCCCCCTCCTCGTCCTCCTCCTCCAAGCCGCAGCAGAACCAGGCCTGGCAGACGGCCCGGCCCGGTCCGGCCCAGAACAAGGCCCAGAACAAGGCCCAGAACAAGGCCTGGATGTCGGGGCCGGGGGCCGGTGCCGCAGGGTCCGGCCACGGCTCCGGGGCCAAGGCCCAGCCCTCGGCCGCGCAGACCTCCAAGCCCAACTACAACCTCAGCTTCTCCAGTGTGATCGGGGGCCGGGAGGAGCGGGGGGTCCGCGGGCCCACCTTCGGTAGGACCGCAGACATGATTTAGAAAGCATCAGCGCAGCGTGGTCGTTAGTGTGACCGTTTGCTGTCCTCTGTTTTGAGATCTGAAACAACATGGTGCGTCAGAGGATTCATAGTTGATGTATTTCCCTAAGGGGAAGCCAAACGATCAGGTTGAGTGAGTCTCCGCCCACTGTCACAATGTAAAAAATGGCTTCTGTTACATTTAGGGGCAGGGCTTTTAAGTGAGGCAGGTTTTTCGCCCCTGCCTCACTTAAAGCCTTCCCCCCCCCCTCTCCCCCCTCCTTCCTAGAACTCTTAGCCCACGAAGGCTGATTTATTTTTTACATCATAGTGTTATCGGTGTTAATATCGCTGGCATCCCAATTGTATCGGAGAGAAGGCAGGGGTTCCCTTCCCCTTGACCTCGGCCTTCAGTTTCTACCGTGCTGAACCCCTCCTCATGTACTCCTCCTCCTCCTCTCCGCTGGCGTCCAGGGGTGCCCAAGCCCAAGGTGAAGGAGGACGACTTTGAGGAGCTGCTGTCCACGCAGGGCTTCGCCTCCAGGCCCGACCGAAAGGGCCCGCGCACCATCGCCGAGCTGCGGCGACAGGAGCTCACCCGGGACATGGACCCCCTTAAACTACAGGTGACCCGGGGAGACACACACACCCACACCAAGCCAAAGCATAGCACACCACAGCGTACCACGCCACAGCACGACACACCACACCCATCGTATCATGTCTGTGTACCAGGGCAGGGTGCAACGATGCAGAGGGTCAATGAGTCACCAGGGTTTATATTTGTTTAATCAAATGACTCAACGTGAAGAGTTTGTCTTTGGCCCCTCGTTCTGACCCCTGATGACTACAACGTGGAGCGAGGGCCAGTAAAGATTGTCATTAGCCAACACACACACACACTCGCGCTCAAACACACACACGCACACACTCGCGCCCAAACACAAGCATTCCCGCTTAAACACACTAGTCTGGCTGAGCGGAAATGGACAGCGTCTTTAGCGCTAGCGTCGGATTCCACCGCTACTCCTTCCCTTCCTGTTGCTGGCTTTCCCGTATTGTGCTCCCCCTCAAACTCGGACACTAGGCAGTATGGCGGGTTGGTGTGGATTTGGCACATCTTTTGACATTGATTTAACCAATGAACCGATCCGTTCCACTTCACAATAGCACCTACGGTATTTGTTTAACAGCGTTCTACCAGAACCACACATAAATGTTAAAACGTCTGTCGTTTTGATAGGTCCCT
>NC_079417.1:22776324-22801324 GCF_026213295.1 Gadus chalcogrammus | reverse complement strand
GCCTTTGATGCTGCAAAACACTGCAGGATATGCCTATATGACCCCAGGGATTAGGGTGGACGAGTCGCATACTTGTTGTGTGAAGAATGCTCAGATAATTGAAGATTGCCATTTGACTATTTAGTCATTTTGACGTAAAGCGTTTTTTTTCCCCTCCAAGATATGTAAAGTGAAGTGACCGAGGTACAGTCGAGCTGTCAGTCAAACTTCTGAGCCACTACACTGCTGGCTCAGATGGGACATCTGGGCTCTGCACCACATAATAGGACTTTGAGGAACACTGAGGGGCAGCCATATACTCTCTGCAAGTGGTTTTATATGACTTAATTACAGGGACACTGTGTGCAGTCCACATAGATGTCCCAGATGATTGAAATTGGATTTGTGAATTGAAGATACCATTCTACCTTTGAGAGTCAGCTTAAGTCTTAATGCATAATGCAGTAACATAAAAGTGAACAGAATTAGTTTAGGTTGACTGTTTTGAGATAGACAAATCTGAAAATGATCGATTCATGAAGCAGTAGCCTACATACGGTAATTGCTCGGGTCTTCGGGAGCTGGCCTTCTTTCACTGCCGAAGGTTAAAAAGAAATCGGCTGGACAGAGAGCGTTTGCCTATCGAGCCCCTTTTTTATGGAATAGGCTGCCATCAGCGATCAGGGAAGCTGACTCTGTGGAGCTATTCAAAGGGAAGCTCAAAATGCACCTCTACAATCTTGCATTTGGAGTGTGAAAACAACTGATGTGAGAGTGAAGACTACTCTGTTTGCTTGTGCTTTTCTTATTACATTATACATTCCCACTATGTACTTTTCCGTTCTAATTCACTATTCTGTCTGTTCTAGCGTGTTGCGGGTACTGGACTGGATGCCTGGACTCTCCTCATGGATAACCGGCCAGAACCCCATCACCGTTTTAATATGATGTGCATGTATTTACCTGTATGTCAATTGTGGCACCCATTGCACTACTGACCATCCCTGGAAGAAGGGATCCCCTACACTGCGTTTCTTCTCAAGATTTCTTCCTTGCTGATTCAAGGGAGTTTTTTCTTGCCCGTGTAGGGGCGTGGGTAAAGGGGGGTGTCACAAATATTTGGCCTGTTAAGCCCTTTGAGACTGTAATGGTGATTAAGGGCTATACAAATAAAATTGAATTGAATTGAATTACATGAATAAATGTTTTTCCAAATCCAAGGACTAAATTGTATTGACAAAGTGCAAATAAAACCTTTATGGTCCTTGATAAACAGACACAGGTTAGCTGGACTAAATCTACTCTCTCTCTCCCTTTCTCCCTCCTCTCTGCACTGAATACGCTGGTCACTGGGCAGCTGCTCTGTTCATACAGATTTTTATGTTTGCACTCCAAATAATACTGAAATGAAAGTAATGTGGAGATGCATTGACCTATGTACAGCTGCTTTGTTTTTAATCAGGTTATCCATCCATACAGTACATTTTTATATTGCAATCATTTTTGGCCTGATCTGTAATTTGTTGAATATGAATTCTGAGATTTTACCTCATTATTTTAAAATGCGATAAAATTGTACTTTTATTATTAATCGAAGACGGGTCATGTTGGTGTCACAGGAGAAGATACATGCCAGTGGTATAAATTTAAATTCAAATAAGAGTAGGTCCTATTGATCCCCAGTCTCCTGTGCCTGCAGGATCATAATAATAAAGGTAAATGCATTTATCACAAGATGCGAAGAAGTGCATTGATAATGAAGTCATCCTCAATGATTAGTGACCAGCTGTATTAAGGCAAAGGACAAAGGGCAATGTGCAGCAAGTAAGTAATGAATGGAATATACTATGTGGGATATGAAATACTTTTCAAACATTTCTTATTCCATTGGATGTATGATTATACATAGTAATTAGCTTTGTGGAAGGTGCCAGTGGGTACTTTCACAACGATGTCGTCGTCTACGACCTCATTGAGTAGCCAAGTGTCAAGTGATAAGGTTCCTTGAAAGACTGATAAAGTGTAATTGGTTATTAGGTCAGTGAATGTATAACTATAGGCCATAGCTCTCAAGAAAAGCGCCTCCTGCCATGAATGTGATGTTTTTTTGCAATGTTTTTGCCTACGTCATTCAAATAAATACAAAGCAACCTTTACTTGAATTGCACCAAAGCAAAAAAGTTGACAGCTGCAGCCTGCAAATAAATCAGTTTAACCATTCCCATAATTTGCCATAGTAGTCACCATGGTCACTGCATGTTGTAGGACATGGCAGAGGTAACAATATGATTCTCAACAAACAGTCCTCTTATTGCGTCCATAGTGGTGAAATACATCCATAGACCTAGAATTCAGTTACATGCATTGATCTCTATAGCAGTTGGCGCTACAAGCTGATGTGTACTTGCACTGCAGGACGTGAGTACAGGCTGCTTTTGATAACATAACAGGGATGTAGTAAAGAATGCACATCACCCACTGCTCAGAACCACTTATCATAATCCCCCATAATCCTAAAAAGTGTGTGGAACTCCATTCTAATTGAATCCTCTCAACCCCCCCCCTCCTTCCTGAAACACAACGATTCTTATTTTCATGGGTTATACACTAATTAGAACTCACTCATGAACGTTAACGTTAACTCTTGTCTCACACGCTGATTGCATTCATGTTTAGGCTGAAACCTGCACCAAGGTTGTCCTGGCTATCTCCCTTGATAATCAACAGTCACAACCAGGCCTGACGCTCCCTTTACGCAGAGTACGAAGAGTGCGTAGGGCACCAAGTACCTGGGGGGACACCAAATATTAATGTTTGTAAAAAAAAAAAAAATACATTATTGAATTACAAAAATATATAAATTAGTTATGAAGAGGCCCAACGTTGTTTTTTCTTATTTGTATAACCTATCACTCAATTTCGGAAAATTAGATGTTTTTACCTAATATATAAAAAGAGGCTCGCACCGATCCTGTTAATGAAACATAAATCACACCATTCTGACTGATTGTTTGACATCCTCCGAGGGCGGACCATGGGGGCGGACGCTGTTCCCTTTACTCGCCGCTGATTGGGCACACCTCTTAGCCGGTATATGTTAAGCAAGACGCCAGTCCACTGAAACGGCCCGCCCCGTATAGAATGATCCGTCGGCTGATGTGGAACCAGACTCTTCTCGTCCAATCAAAACTCGCCTCTTCCTCACTCCTTGAGCAGAGCCCTTGAGCAACCGCGAGCCAGCTCCTGGTGCGCGTCACCGGCGGGAGGCATTCAAGACTCGCAACTGTCTACCAGGGAACCGTGAAAATTAACGTTGCGTTTGGCTTTTTATTTATTTATTTTTTGAACAGTAATGTTTTCAGCAAAATGTAAAACAGAAACCTAAGATACACCGCCAAGTCGTTCCTACGTGTTGTGTTTTGTTTAATTTAAACATGCAGAACATATTTTTGCTTAAGTCCTAACACTTTAAAATGCAATGCTACATTTTAACCATGGGCAATGACCATATGCGAAATAAATCCGAATATGAGACAGATGGAGGGATTGTACGTATCGTAAAGAGAAACGTAGACATAAATATTGTTTTATATACAAACGACGGGAAGCGTACTGCTCTTGAATGCGCTCCATAGACGCGCGGTCGCTCGGTGGGCGGAGCTTCAAGCAGGACCACGCTGAAAGGACGCTTCAGTGGGTCAGCTGTCACAGACCTCCAAGCCTGCTCGCAAGATAGAGGCGCTAGCCGGGTGATCTCATTCAACGCTCCACCTGAACGCGTTTGTAGGTTATCCAGCAGTGGTAAAAGCCATTGAGACGAGACAAGAAGACCCCGAGCAGCAACGATGTCTAAGGACCCACAGGAAGGGAAGAGCGATAAGATCATGGACGAGGAGACCAAAGCGTTGTGGTACCCAGACTCTAAGAAAAACACGCACATGAACAGGTTCAGGGCACACATCAATAAGGATTACGATGTCGATCTAGGTGAGTTGAAAGGAGAGACGGGAGATTATGCACTAGGCTACTTTTGTCTTTTGATCTTTGCTGGTCTTGCTATAGTAATGAGTTATAACGGTATATACAATATTATCAGATAATCGAACGATGCGAATTAAAACTAATTGGATCAATGCATTTACCTATTCAGTATGCACCGATGTTTTGGACATAAATAAAATAAGGTGATAGGACATCAAGAGTCCAGACACCTCAGTCGGAGAAAGTCGGCTCCTCCACACTTCCTCGTCTCCTCGCCTGGCTACAGAGCTCACCATGTCTTGGATTAACCTGCTCACACATCACTCGGTGTCAACAGGTCACTTCTCATACTGACCGCCACACGGACAAATCTGCTGTAGCCTGTAGTGGTGGTCCACCCTGTTCCACAACACAGTGTACAGCCTACATCAACACTGTGTATTTCTCATGATTAACTACTATAATCCGGATACTGTGGCATAAATACAGTGTATTACACATGATTAACTACTATTATCTGGATACTGTGCCATAAACACAGTGTATTACACATGAGTATCTACTATTATCCAGATACTTTTACATAAACACAATGTATTACCCATGATTAACTACTATTATCCCGATACTGTGTAATAAACACAGCTTATTACACATGAGTATCTACTATTAATGTATATTATCCGTAACTGTGATGGGTGAGGGTACACAAAGCTCTCCTCATGTCACTTGCAGTGAGTGCTAAAGAGACCCGATTCACCGGATGGAACGGATGGTTAATGAATGGCAACAAAGAGGAGGGGAGAAATGCAGAATGAGTGTTATGCAATGGAGAGGGACCCCAATGCTGCCCGGGCCTAGTAGGTGAAGAGCAGGGTCCACAGATGATCAGACAACTGAGGATGTTTTGTTCTTAGATTTAAATAACAACATTTGGAAACTTATCCTATTCTGTCTGTAACAACATATATTACAGGATGACGAGTTTCACTTTGCGTTACAACCAGCGTTTCTGGTTTTGTGCTAATCTGGCGTTTGGACACATGCCATTGTATCAAACCCAGTAGTACAGTTTGAGTCTTTTGAGTTTGAATCTGTTCCAAATGTACACAGAGAGCCCTGCTGGGTTGTGTAGTCTAAGGCCAACAGGGAAGCGGGCAGACACAACGGAGTAGGAGGAAATGGCTATACAAATGATTGGATATGGATGTGTGTCACCATGTACAACACAGACCCTCTCACCACATGCTCTCTCTGTCTCCAGCCAACTACAATGATCTCTATCAGTGGTCGGTGGACAGCTACCCAGACTTCTGGGCCGAAGTCTGGAGTTTCTGTGGCATCGTCAGCTCCAGCCCGTATGAGGAGGTAGGTGTGTGTGTGTGTGTGTGTGTGTGTGTGTGTGTGTGTGTGTGTGTGTGTGTGTGTGTGTGTGTGTGTGTGTGTGTGTGTGTGTGTGTGTGTGTGTCACATGCTGCAGCCCTCAATAAAGCCATCATCACTCTATTGACATGAGTGTATGTTCAGACACGTGGCAGCTCCACGCTGTAGCCAGTGACCGTGTGGACTTCATGATGCACACAATGACGCAGTGACAGCATGACACAATGGGGGGATTTCACACAACAACCCCAGCCTAAAACACTGTTCCCATACATGGACCCCACACACACATCCATCCATTCCTACATGTCCTCCTGAAGGTCTCCGCCTCTCAAGCCAAACCTCCCTGCTTTCAGGTGATCGATGTGACCAAGCGGGTGTCGGACGTTCCTGAGTGGTTCAAAGGAGCCAGGCTCAACTATGCAGAGAACCTGCTGAAACACACAGACCTGGACAAGGTGGCGCTCTACGCTTCCAGTGAGAACACTCATTCATTCCTTTAGTTCATGTGTTTTTTGTTTGTTGTGTGGCTGGCGGCTGAATCAACAACTCTACCTGTCCGGTCGCTATATTTTAATTGTACTATGATAATGATTACAAATGTTATAATCTGATAATACATTGTCATTGCGACCGTATGTGTCGCACCCAGGCTAGAGCACAGGGAGTGGAATCCGATGCCCCGAGAATGTTTTAGGCTTGATTACAAATAGGCAGTGTCCGCAGGGAAAAACTGTTGAGTGGCAACGCAGGAGATGTAAGAACAAGCGTCCAAACTCCAGTGAGCATTGTCAACTGACCGAATAACTCATTTTCACATGAAACGGTTCGTTGAAGCGTTGCATAACGCTCCGCCTGATACGAATACCAAATAAACCCCACCTGAGTCCACCTGAGACGCCTCGTTAATTAATTAGCACAAAACAGGTGCATTCTCATAGCGAGGCTACAGAACAAGAGGAACCCAATTCGTATTTAAAAGGGAATATTTATAAATCCAAGGTTTCAACGAAAATATAAGATTTCTCCAACTAGATTTTAACGTCATGTTAACCTTCATACCATATAATTTTACTTGGGCACAATGTCATAATGGATGTAATATAATTGTAATACAATTGTATATCCTCTATGTATCAGAATTTACGATGATTTGGTCAGTTCAAGGAACCCCCCCCCCTCCCAGGCCAACAGACCTTGGAGAGTGCAGGGGCGTGTTTATATTCAGGAGGAGTGTGTGATGTGATAAGGCTGAAAATCCATAACACTGAGTCATATTGTACATGCCAGGTTGTAGTAAGATTAAATCCTCGCCCACCCGCCCCCTCCCTCGCTCCCTCGCTCCCTGGCTCCCTCTCCCTCCCCTCGCTCTCCCTCTCATCTCTCGCTGACTGAGTGAAATCGAAATGGAGATAGTATCTGTTAGTACCTGGACACACACACACACACACACACACACACACACACACACACACACACACACACACACACACACACACACACACACACACACACACACACACACACACACACACACACACACACACACACACACACGATCCAACAGGATGTCGTGCAAAGAGATAGGAGTCCTTTATTAGGACAAGCTTCCCGGTCCACCTATAAACGTCAGATAGCTCTTACTTAGCGGGATTACAACAATAGCTCTCTGTCTCTGTGCGCCGTAGCAGAGGAGGCAACTCTGTACTATCATCACCCGTCATCAAGTTAATCAATGATTAACGGAAAAAAATATCTTGTAGTCTAAATGAATAACAAGAATGCTAATATATTAGTGTGTCTTGTCGGTGTTGCTGAAGTTCTGCAATAGCGATAGCTAGCCTTCTCGGTTTTGACCCGATTTGACGGTGTCTCTCTCTGTATCTGTGTGTGTGTGTGTGTGTGTGTGTGTGTGTGTGTGTGTGTGTGTGTGTGTGTGTGTCTGCTTGCCCCGTAGTGGAGTCTAACGAGGAGGTAACCAAGGTGACGTTTGGGGAGCTGCGGCGGGACGTGGCCCTGTTTGCGGCGGCCATGAGGAAGATGGGCGTGCAGACGGGGGACCGGGTCGTAGGTGAGTCCGCCTACTCCATGTTACTCTCTCTGTGGAGCGTAGGCACTCAGGTCTGGAGTATCTTGGGGACGGGTGGCTGGCTCGCCTGGAAATGTCCCTTTGCAATTCAGTGTGAATAAGCTGAGGACCTCCATAAAAACATCCCTCTGGTTCGGAACTGAGTGCTCCTCCTGACCCTGAACCCTCAGAAGCAAAGGGGATCAACTCATTATAAAACCCAGTGGGAAAGAACCCTCTCTCACCCTTAGTCTCTCTTGCTTTCCTGACGTCTTTAATTCAACTTGTTTTATAACTCCTATCTCTTTGCACGACATCCTGTTGGATCGTGTGTGTGTGTGTGTGTGTGTGTGTGTGTGTGTGTGTGTGTGTGTGTGTGTGTGTGTGTGTGTGTGTGTGTGTGTGTGTGTGTGTGTGTGTGTGTGTGTGTGTGTGTGTGTGCGTGTGTGTGTGTGTGTACAGTCTATGCAGTGGATGGTTTTGATCTAACCTCTTTCGCTCCCCTTTTTTCTCTCCCTCTCTTTTGTTCTCTCTCCCTCTCTCCTTTTTCTAATCTCTCATTCTTTCTTCCTCTATCTCTCTCTCGCTCCCTTGCTCTCTCCCTCTCCTAACGTCCTTAATTTGCGCTCTTGTTTTATATCTATTTCCTCGTACAACATCCTGTTGGATTGTGTTTGCTTGTGTGTGTCGTTGTGTGGGTGTGTGTGTGTATTTGTGTGTGTGTGTGTGTGTGTGTGTGTGTGTGTGTGTGTGTGTGTGTGTGTGTGTGTGTGTGTGTGTGTGTGTGTGTGTGTGTGTGTGTATGTGTGTACAGTCTGTGTGCGGTGCCTGGTTGTCTTGGCTCAGCAACTCATTTTGAATCACACCATTCATTTGAAGCCATGCTTTATTTACTCAGGGATGGTTGGTGGGCTTAAGCTGCACAAGGGCTTCTTTGCTCCGTCTATGACTTCTAGTGAGTCGGTCTCATGGTTTATCCACTATAACTTAGACTGAGTCAGTCTCATGGTTTATCCTCCATGACTTCTGAGTCAGTCTCATGGTTTATCCACTATCACTTCTACTGAGTCAGTCTTCATGGTTTTCCACTATGACGACTATGAAGAGTCTTCAATGTTTTTTGTGGGCATAGACAGATGCATGTGCGCTATTGCATGCATGCAGGCAGACAGACAGACAGACAGACAGACAGACAGACAGACAGACAGACAGACAGACAGACAGACAGACAGACAGACAGACAGACAGACAGACAGACAGACAGACAGACAGACAGACAGACAGACAGACAGACAGACAGACAGACAGAAACACATACAAACCATCTGGATCCATGTTTTTTGAAGGTTGGGTATGGAATTCTCCTTTTTGGCCATTTTTTTTATAAAATTACTTGAAATCGTTATCATAACCCACCTACAGCCACTGAGTTAGAAGTAGTGACATGACCATTAAACAAGTCAATCATCTGTGGAACGGGCGGGGCTCGAAAAACTCCAGCCAATGATTTCCAGACCCACCGAGAGAGGAAGTAAGTACGTCAATCAAACGGTCGTACTGCACTCCCCCGCTCCACGCGCGTGACCCCTTCGTACACATACTCAAAGCTCGTGACCCAGAGCAAGCTTCTGTTTGTTGTTATCCTGCGGTAGCTACTGGAGCTAGCTAACTAGCTAATGGCTCGCTCTCTCGCATCTGTGTTCGCGTTCGTGCATGATTGCGCGTCTATGTACTTGGAATGGGTGGTCAGAGTCAGCGTTAAAGGAGAGGGGGTAGGACCATTTGAGTTGTGTATTTTCAAAATCTGCTGGCGTTTCGCAAATCCCATACCCAACCTTTAAGTAATAACTGACATCAAGCAGCTGATAACACCAATAGCAAGCATAGTACATAACACAAAGGGCCCTATTTTAACGGTCTGAAACACAAGTGAGAAGCGCCAAGCGCAAGTAGCTTTGTGGGCGGTTCTACAGCGATGTCGCTAGTTTACCGGCGCGAAAAATGATTCTTGCGCCCGGCGCGAAATATGATTCTTGCGCCTGGCACATATCTAAAAAGGGTTGGTCTGAAGTAGCCTAATTACCCGTAGGTGTGGTTTGGGCGTAACGTGCAACCAACCAATGAGAGTGCCAGCTCCCATCCCCTTTAAGAGCCATGAACGCATTTGAATCTGAGTTGATATTTTGACAGCACGTCTGCAGTCTCCCATGAGACAGATGCACATGAATTTCAAACTGCAAATGGCTCAGTTTATGGCCAAATAATATGGCCTAACTCACACATGGAATAAGGTTCAAATACATTTCTGCAAAGAAAACGTATATGATATGCGATAACTGTGGTTCTTTTTAATGATATACGCAATACATTATAAACAACATAGTTTCTTATCAGTATTGTATGCATTATCGCTATCGACCTGTGTCCCCCCGTTAATATACATTTCCATGGACTGTATTATGCGTTACATGTTTATTTTGCGTGTGTTTTAACAGATGGACACACACACCCGCGTCCGGTGTGTGCGTCACAATGCGCGCCCGATCATTCATTCTTTTTCACACTCACTCGCGGTCAACAATGTTTTCTCACGATCAAATACTCATCAATCCTAAAAGTTATGGGCATGTACACGATGTCTGTGTCTAGAAAATATGTCTTTGCTGTACGGTGTTTGCAGATGCATTGATTTAAAAGTACAACTTATTACCGCTGTATCAGCTGTTCTTTCCCAAATAATTTACCAAGCATGTGTGGCTAGGTAGATGAGAGAAGCAAAGTGTATGCGCGAGGTGCACAAGCAACATTATGCATGCGCCCTTAAAATAGCATCTGAACAACACGCCACTGACTTTAAACCAGGTATTTTCTGGTTTGTGGCGCAAGTGGTTTATGAAACGTCAAAATAGCAGCAGGGAACGTTTGCGCCAGAACACGCCTCCTCCTTTCGCCAAGCTGCCCCTTGGGGCGCAAGATCATTCCGTAATATACTGACGCGTGGCGCAGGAGGGAAAAGCACGCTCTGCGCCAGTTGCAAACTAGCAACGACACATGTGCCAGTGATTAAGTCAATTGCGCCAGACGCAAGATAGGGCCCTAAAGGTACGGCCACACTGAACGCATTACGCGCGTAGGATTACACACGTAACGCGCCTAACCTGCCGCTTGACCATTGTGAGTCACAAAAATAGTTCAACGCGCCTAACGCGCCTAACGTGCCTACGCAGCTAGATGAGCCCGCCCAAAACTTATCTTCCCCCGCTACTTTTCTTTTGCTCCACAAACATGGCTGAGATCACCACCATCTCTGCGCTGTATTTGTTGTGGGAGTTCGGGGAGAGTAGGAAACCCAAACGCTGTCGTGTTTGGGTGCATGACATCCTCCGTAGGCGCTCATAGCTGGGTGAGTTTCAGCACCTCCCCCAGGAACTCTGCCTGTATGACGGCCGGTTCCAGCGGTATTTTCGGTTGACTGGGGCCATGTTCGATGAGCTACTAGCCCGGGTTGGTGCCCGGATCTCCCGTCAGGACACCAACTACAGGCGCTCCCTATCAGCTACGGAACGCTGCGGAGTGCTGCCGAGCTACGGAGCGCCTGTCCTCCGTCTCTCTGCCACTGACGTCGGGTCAAACTCAAAGCTGATTGGCTATCGCGGCTAAGCGTCAAGGGTAGGAACGTAAAAAGTTAAAAATGTTGAACTCCGCGCGTAGGCGGGTTGGGTGCGTGGGCGCGTTATTTAGGTGCGTAAAATGCGTCTTACACGCCTAATGCACTGTTTAGCGTGTGTAACGCATATACGCGCCTAAACCAATGTTTCCCTCTGCAAAAATGCCGATTTTCTACGCCTCTAACGCAGGTAACGCGTTCAGTGTGGCCGTACCTTAAAGGTGCTTGCACACCTCGCCGCACGGCAACCGCCCTTATAACCACCTTGCTCCCGGAGGGGTTCAGCGCGGCGGTGTGAAGGGCCAGGCGTTTTCAAAAGCGCCGAAAGTTTCACCACGGGGAAAGCTGAGTGGTAGGGCAAAATCTGTGCGTGTTCACGTGGGCGGCAACCGCTTCCTGGTTTACAGCCGCTTTTGTGAGCGCCTCCCCTCTGCCGCCCTTCCCTCATTGAAATGAATGGAGGCGGCGAGTTGCAGCGAGGCGCTTAGTCTGACATGCAGCCAAGTAAATCTGAATTACTTTAATAATCGGACACTGATAATCACAGCAAAACGATGTGCCTTTCTGTGTTTTGCATTTTAATAGATCGACTTTATGTTGGTCGGCTGATCATTGTTTCACTAATATGGCGAGGTATTTAAGTAACAAGGTAGGGCGTTTTGCCCAGTCACTTCTATAAGATGGAATAATTGATTGTTCTTATGGCGTCACCGTCACACTGAATGCCTTGACTAGGGACTTTCTCTAGTACCAAATCAGCGTACCATCGCGGCACGTAGCTCACTCCTAGCTCACTCTTAGCCCAAGGTCTTATATTTCTACACTGAAAGGAGAGTCAAGTGTCTTTGCACTGTGTGTGTGTGGGTGTGTGTGTGTGTGTGTGTGCACGCACACATTCGCGCCACGAAGCATTAGCTTAATGACATGAGCTCATTGGGATGCGAACAAAGTGCAGATATGAGAGCGAGTGAGAGAGAGAGAGAGAGAGAACCATGGCCTATATGTCTGCTTGTGTTGTGATTTAGTTTGGTTCTTCGCTTACGTTGACAATCTAAAAGACATTGAAGCCCACCGGAACAAATTTGAATGAATAAAATAGAAAGAGGGGTGATAGAGAGACAGATAGAGAGATAGAGGGAGATAGAGGGAGAAATGTCCCTGCCCCAGGGAGCTTGTTCAGAGACATAAAGGCACTTAGCTGATGAAACCAGACGAGATTTATACTGCGCACCCACGTGGATTAATCCTCAGGAAGGTGAGGCCTCTATTTGTCCCTTGCTGAGCTGTCTTCTAACAAGACCAGACCCTCTTTTCCTCTTTCCTTTCCTCAAGAATATAACTCAAGGCTTTAGGTCCATCTTTCAGAGGGCTATATTCATTTCAAAGGAATTAATTAGCTTCATTAATCCCGATGAAAATCATTTGCCGGACTCAAGATTGAAAAATAAGATAACAGCTGTATAAGTAGATGAAATCTAAAAAAAAGGTGATAGGTTCACAAACATTTTAGATAAACTATTCATAAACATGCAAATATATGGAACCACAAAGTGGCTATTCATACGGTTCATCTACGTCACGTTTTCTGGAACGCCGCCATTTGCACGACCGATCTCGCCAAGTATGGCCGCCCATACCGCTCATCTGAATGCAAGAGAGAAACAGAGATATTATCGATTTTAGGCTCCGATCCTTATTTGTTATCCCTAGTTTTTTTTTAGTCCATTAGTATGCTTGCCTCAAATCAATCTTCATGACATATATATTTATTTAGTCCACAACCCCTCCCCATACAGTGGAGATATCTTGAAAGCGTTCAAGAGCTGGATGGGTGAAGGACGCTAAAGTGAGGCACTTGGCCACCAATAATCTTTATCTGATAAGGGCAAAGTTAAGTACGATATATTTGTGACTTGTGAACTGTTTGTGGTGGGTTACTATCATTGATCGTTGAAATCAGTCATCAAATCATTGACGATAATTTCGCCGGGGACGCTTAGGACGAGTTTTCTTCAAGAATTTTGTACCCACAACAAAACCCCGATTTGAATTATTATGGATTATTGATTATAATTATTATGCATTATTTTGGACAATGAATGAGGTATTAATACCAATACTCTTTGCCTGGAGCCTGGGACGATGTCAACATTGGGTATATGGAGCAGAACATAGTGGGTCATATGTCAACGTTTTTTGCATGCATTTTATTCATTAGTAAGCTACATGGATATGCCATCTTTCAGAACCTTTCATTACCTGCACTAAAGAGAATAAAAGAGCGCATCCTCATTGTTTGATTGTGGTAGTACCGTCGTAGGTGTTGTTGTTGGTGCTGAGTTACCACTGAAATCAGTGGGTCAGTGGGTGGGATCGGTCGTCAAGATGGCGCCGCAAAGCTACAGTGACGTCACGTGAACCTTATGAATAACAATGTGGATAACACATTGTTATCTACAATTATCTTCAAGGGCCTCATTGCAAATCCGCTTCCATAAATAATAATATGTCAACAGAATGGTTCCTCAAGTCCTGAAGGACAAATTCACATCTGATCCCCTCTCATACACTCTTGTAATCTTTAATCTAACATCATTACTTGATTGACTTGTACAGGTGCATCATCTTATTCCACTCTGTCACACATTCATTAAACAGTAGTCATGCTTTCCAAAATGTCTCTCTCTCTCTGTCTCTGTCTCTTCGCTAATGTTATTTCGATTAAAATATCTGCCGTTTGAAATGAAAATATTTTAAGTCAAGTTAAGTGTTATGGTTAGATATGCTGCCAAGGGGCTAAGTGGTTTACCTAGAGACACACACACACACACACACACACACACACACACACACACACACACACAACCCACACCCACACACACACACACACACACACACACACACACACACACACACACACACACACACAATCCTTGTCTATTGTTTTATCTTGGCTAAAACTGGTATCCCCTGTATGTCTGGTTACTTAACAGTAAATTACAAGATAGTGAATCATGCTCATTACCTTCAGCTGGGTGAGCATAAGTATAGAAATACTAAGGCTCTGGGAATTTCCCTTCTAGCATTGCGAAAGATGTTAGGGTGTTGTGATTCTGTGAATGTAGTCCAAATGTGGAGTCCAACCAGAATATGGATGGATTTGTTTTGTTGGCTTAAGCTAGATTTCTAGTTGTACGCAAAGCATTTCTGCGAAGATAATTCAAATATAGTGCTTTGAAGGCATTTGTGGTTTGGCAGCCAGCTGAGTCTGCCAGGTGTATTCGTCTTATTCTTGCGTCGGGCCGTCCAAAACCAAACCAAACACTACATCATCACCGGATGTCCGCTCCCCGCTCCGGCCCCGGTCAGAGATGAGGTGATGTGTCTCTCCCCAGGGATGGGCAGTGTGTTGCTCCTCTGAGATTGTCTGTGTGTACGTGTAGGGCTGGGACCAGCAAAAGCTGTTTGTTTGTGGGGTTAACCACAGCACTTTCATTGTGACCGCATGAGCTCAACACTGAGATGGCGGGTATGAAACAGATACCTCTCCACTATAAAGGGTTCATCCCTGTTTGATGAGATGAATCAATAATAACATTAAGAAGAACAGTCTATATCTAACACAGCCCCGCTGCAGCGCTTTTATGGGCTGTACGTTTCATTAGCCGTACAGTTCGATGAGGAACACACTCACTCACTGGTTGGCTTTGTCATTCTGCGTCCTATTCTACCCTGTCTGTGGGAGCCTTTGCTGTGATGGATGGCTGGAGTCATTGACTTTGTCACTGCATCGTTATGATTCTAGCAGGCCTCGCAACCAGAGAACATTTTCTCATTTCCCAGGTCGATCCAAACATGTGTACCTCTCTCTCCTCATCCAAAGTCTCTTCCTCTCTATCAGACTGTTATTTTCTAGATAACAACACCGCTTGTACTATTGGTTTGCATTGTAGACTCTATCTATTGGTTAAAGTACAAATACAGCCTAAAACTATTTGCCATTGCGATAAAACGTCTGTTAGCGGTGAACAACTTACCCCAGGTCCTATTTTTCCGATAAGTATCGTTATAGCAATTTGTGACGTCATCATGTCAGATCTGCTCCTGTATGCCATTTTCTTTCGTTACCCACAATTCTTTTGGTTATTCCCTTTCAACATCATGAGGCAAAATTCATTAATATTGATATCTATTAATATTAATACGTATTAATAGTTAATAATACATTCATAAATAAATAAAAATATCCAATGTGTAACGATATGTATAAAAGGCTTTTAAAAAGTCTATTAGTAATTGTGAAACCTACACATATACAATTTGCCACACTGCCGATCACATTTCGACAATAACGACAGTGGGATCAGAGAGCTGGTTACCCGGCCACGCTAACGTTAGCTTAGCCAGGACCGCATTCTAGAACACTCAATGTAAAGCACACCTGTATCTCTTTGTTGCCTAGGTTACCTGCCTAACGGCGTCCATGCGGTGGAGGCCATGTTGGCCGCCGCCAGCATCGGAGCCATCTGGAGCTCCACCTCCGTGGACTTTGGAGTCAACGTAAGGACGCATATCTAAGCGGATGTTTGTGTGCGCCAGCGTACCTGTATGTGAGGGAACTTGCATTAGTAGAATTCCACTGTAATCAATCCCCTCATGGATAGATTACAATGGACTGGTTCGACCATGTGGCCTCTTGCTTTGAGTTTTTTTATTAGACTGACACCTTTTGGGAAAATATGGAATTGCAAGATGTGTTCATAACAAAAGTTTTTTTATTAATTAGTATTGGGCTTGATTTGATGTGATCTATTTTGACATTATGTATTACAAATAATGATAATTCTATATTGTATATTGTATACCTTTCAGGACGCCCAAGATGACCTTACACTGCAGTAAAAAATTAATCAGAGAAGTGTTAAAAATCAATGAATATATTACAATGACCTACAGACACAGAGACACTAGAATCATTAACTAACAGAAGGGCATAGAGAAAAAGTATTGACTATATTAGACCCATCTCTCTCTCTCTCTCTCTCTCTCTCTCCCCTATTCAATCACTCACTCATTTCTCCCTCCCACTTTCCCTCTCTCAGGGCGTTCTGGACCGGTTTTCCCAGATCCAGCCGAAGCTGATCTTCTCAGTGGCGGCGGTCATCTACAACGGCAAGACCCACGACCACATGGAGAAGCTGACCAGTGTGGTCAAAGGTCAGAGTCCGTCTTGTCTCTCTCTGGGTCCGTTTAGTGGTCGTTCTCTGTTCTCTGACTTGTAACAGTCACTGCTTAGTATGTCTGCATTACGTGGTAGGTAGGACATCTAAGGCGACGTGTGTCACTGGCGGGTTTTTTGTGTGTGTGTCTAGGACTGCCTGACCTGAATAAAGTGGTGGTGATTCCCTATGCACGCACCAAAGAGGAGACAGACATCTCAAAGATCCCCAACAGGTTTGTCGGTCTGCCTATCTGTGTGTCTGCCTGTCTGTCTGCCTCTCTGTGTGTCTGTCTGTGTGCTTGTGTGCCTGTCTGTCAGCCTGCCTGTCTGTCTGCCTGTCTGTCTGCCTCTCTGTGTGTGTTGGTCTGTCTGTCTGTCTGTCTGTCTGTCTGTCTGTCTGTCTGTCTGTCTGTCTGTCTGTCTGTCTGTCTGTCTGTCTGTCTGTCTGTCTGTCTGTCTGTCTGCCTCTCTGTGTGGTTGATCTAATACTAAATCATCATTCATTGAGTTCTGAGCGATGAAGGGGTTATAAGATGAAGTCTTATAACCAAAACAGAAACTTCTTCAGGGTTTCTCTAGAATATATCTGCACCCTTTAGGTTCATGATTCATTATTTTATTAATCTGGAAGAAAACCATTTTCTCTACTCGATAACAGATTTATAAATAGAGAAGGAAATAAGAAGAAAGAGAAGAAATAAAAAAATATGCGTACATATGCCACACTTGACATAAAATCTTCATAAACATGCAAATATATGGAACCATAAATTGACTTGCATGCTGGATAATCAAAAAGATTATATTGAAATGTAAAACATGACAATTGTCCTCAGTGCAAATCCGCTCCCATAAAGACATACCATGGCTACTGAATGGTTCCTCAAGTCCTGAAGGCGACATTTACATCTCTCCCTGCTCCCTCTCATCCACTTAGTCATGTTTAATCTAACAGTGGTGCATCATCTTATTCCGCTCTGTCACACATTTATTCAATGCTTTGTGTAGTCATGCTTTTCCAAGTGTTAAACAGTCTCTCTCTCTCTCTCTCTCTCTCTCTCTCTCTCTCTTCTCTCTCTCTCTCTCTCTCTCTCTCTCTCTCTCTCTCTCTCTCTCTCTCTCTCGCGCGCTCTCGCTCTCTTCCAGTGTGTTTCTGGATGAATTCCTGGCCTATGGAATGGGCGAGGGAGACCAGTTTCCCCAGCTGGAGTTTGAGCAGCTGCCCTTCAACCACCCGCTGCTCATCATGTACTCCTCTGGGACCACTGGCGCCCCCAAGTGTATGGTCCACTCTGCTGGGGTAAGACACGCCCCCTCCCCACCTTCCCTCTGTAGTTCTCAAGTACATAAGACAAGACCCCCCTCCCCCCACCTTCTCTGTGTATTTCGAAAGTCCATAAGACACGCCCCCCCCCACCTTCTCTCTGTAGTTATTAAGTACATAAGACACGCCCCCCCACACCTGCCGTAGTTCTAAAGAACATAAGACACACCCCCCAACATGGTACAAACATGAGAGAACATGGTAAAGTACGGGCAGGCACTTTCTGAAAAAAAGGTCAGGTGATTGGATGAATCATCTGTCCGTCACTGTCTATCACGTATCCCATAGAATCCATTGTTCCTCGTAGGACGCTGATCGTACAAACCACTGCAGTTCAGCAACAAGAGCATACATTGAAGCCTGGCAAGTGGGTGTTATCTTGTGACTCTAACCGGCTCGCAAGGGAAGGCTTAAGGCCCATCAGGACAAGAACTTCAGAGCCCCCACTGTAATTATCCTTGTACATCCTGCTTGAGTCCATGTTGGACATGCCCACACCGGTGAGAGGCTGCACTGGTTTATGGAATGAGTAGTTCCTTCACTTGTTCGCAAAAAAATATGTACACAGTACCTTTGCCTTTCTTCCGTTTTCCAAATTATTTTTTGCCCCGGATCAAACGTGTTATGGTAACGCTACCGTGACAAATGATTGGCTTTGTTCCAGGCTTAAAACTCTTTATATAACGATTTTATGGGAAATTAACTTCCGGAACCAGAGCTGTTCTGAAAGGGGGCGATCACTGTTGCGTCTTTTTTCCATCTTCCAGCACAAGGTGGCAGCAGCATCACATTTTTCCAGACCAGAATAAAATTGTGCTCCTTGCTTTCCAGGTCTAAAAGTTGTGTTGAGGGTTCTGATTTGCATGTGTTGTTTTTATGTATGTGTGTTTTGTCTTTGTCTGTATGTTGTGTGCAACGTGTGTTGTGGGTCTGTGTGATTGTTGCTTTGTGGATAGATTTGTTTAACTATGAGGCCCACTTCTCTCTTCACACACACGCACGCACACACGCACGCACGCACGCACGCACGCACGCACGCCCACCGCAACGCACGCCACGCACGCACGCACGCACGCACGCACGCACCACAAACAGCACGCACACAAACAGCACGCACACACACACACACACACACACACACACACACACACAACACACACACACACACCACACACACACACACACACACACACACACACACACACACACACACACAGCAGGGGATGGGGTCACTGTTTATCTTCGCCACCTTGTTTGTGTATCCTTTACAAACCTCCCAATCTTGTCTGTATCTGTTTCTGTCTGTCTGTCTTTTTCTCTCCTTATTTGAATGTGTTGGGGAAACATTATTGGAATGGATGAGTAAAAGTGGTCAACAGCTTCCTTTGGCATCTGATCAGCCTCTTACTGGGGGAAGTTGACCTGTCCGTCTTTGAGAGCAGGTTAGAGCAAAGGATGTGAGTCGGATTGGGGCCTATCTTCAATGGTGAGGACCAGTGTTTGGAGTTCGCGGTCAATTCTAATAAGCAACTGACATAACCACTGCGAACGACGTGTAAACCCAACGGCTGAATTTCTCTAAAGCAATCTGCTCCATAATAGATGAGGAACTACCGTTTCAGATGAGTGATGGTGTAGGGGGCTGCTTTAGCGCATCTTGGTTGAAGTAGAATTATAACGCAGTTTGTTACACAATAGATAACATAAACTATAATTACTTAAGAAACTAAAATCTCTGTTTAGCGAACTCAATCATGTATATGTGTGTATATATATACTGTGCAGTATATGTGTGTGTGTGTGTATGTGTGATGAAGCTTTCTTTTTATTAGATAAGACCAGTCTCTCTGTCTCTCTCTCTCTCTCTGTGTCTCTCTGTCTCTCTGTCTCTCTCAATCTCTCTCTCTCTCTCTGTCTCTCTCTCTCCCTCCCCCCCTGTTACACTCACACCATAATGGCGTGGGCACAACTATAGTATGGCTAAAGTAAACCTTTGCAGTGACCCTGTCTGTCCACTCTGGCGCCACCAATTAGCCCCGGGCTCGTTTGGCCGCTGTTCCCTGCTGCGGCGGGACGCTGTGGCCCTGCTGGCGGCTTGGCCGTGGTGGAGAGGCGACGCGTCTGTTCCCCTTACGCCCTCGCCGTGGCATACAGATTCATATTAACCTGAAACCCGGGTGCAAAGAGACCACGAGACATACAAACAAATGCATCTGTGCACACACACACACACACACGCTAACACACAACACACCAACACACACACACACACTAAACACACACAAACACACAAAAAACACACACACACACACACACACACACACACACAACACAGACACCACACCACAAAACACACACCAACATACGTCTGCGCACAACCCTACAGTGGGTTCTCATCCCCTGATTGCAGGACTTGGCGGTGAAACAGCCCCTGGTCACCCACATCGAGCGTGATTACGCATTGATAACAATAAAACAAAAACAAAAATTATTGTTATCTCAAATGTCAGCAGCCTGGCTAATCAAAGCCGCATGGTCAATAAAGGGATTACATGACCTGTGAAATTATTATTATAAATGTATTAAATTAACATGATCCGTCTCGCTCTCTCTTCTCTCTCCCTCTCTCTCTCTCTTTCTCCCCAGGGGACACTTATTCAACATCTCAAAGAACACATTCTCCATGGCAACATGACCAGCAGCGATGTCATCATCTATTACACCACGGTAGGCACAAAAACAGAAACTGATACACGGAAAAAAACTTCTGCCAGCCGTCCAAAAGCAAACCCAACAAGCCCAGCTGCTGCTTCCTGCTCTGACAAGGGTGTTTTCGCATCTGAAATGAGAAACCTATCCAAACTTGTTCCTTAACCCCCCCGAAATGTACACAAATGCTCTGATCTCAGAGACACCCGTCAACGCCTGAGCGCACTGCTTGAAGGCGTTCCTCAAGGAACCCATCCCGGTCCCTTGATGAATCCATTATAACTTGTTGAAGGAAACGGCGGCAGCTCATACAAAGAGTTTCCGAGTGGAGATTACATAGACGATGAAATAGCAACAGGCGTGGAGAAGCGGCTCACGCCAGGCCTCCCCAATAGGTGCTTCCTCAATTACACCCCCGAAACACGCATTCCCGCACGCTCCAGCGCTCTCATCTGGGCCTCCGCTCTGGCTGAGCGCAGATGAAAGGTGGTGTCTTCAATGCTAGCTTGATTTAAAATGTTCCCCTTGAAAGGGGCTTGTGTTTGTGTAAACTGATGGTGGTTGGAAGCCGGGGCTCAAAGCTTATGCTATGTGCCTCACAAAACCAAATCAAAAAGCCACACAGCATGCCTGGCACAAAGGCACTGTTGTCAAGTGGAAAATCGTTTTTTGTTTTTTCTGAAAGACTCCGGAACTCCGGAAAAGTGCTTTTTCTGAAGGAGTAAAAAAAAAAAAAAGTAGAAATCCTTTCTGTATTCTTTATCCTGTTCATTTGATGTTCACACCGAAGGTACGCACACACAGTTACTGGCTGTGATGTCAATCATATGACTACACAGCGCAACTCACGCATAATTTGAAACACTTTGTTGACGATGAAGCTGTATATGCATACATGTGTTAATGCATATCTAACTCTGTGTCTGTGTGTGTGTGTGTGTTGTGTGTGTGATGTGTGGATGTTTGTCAGTGTTTTTGTGGGTCATGTTGACAGACGGGCTGGATGATGTGGAACTGTGCTGGTGTCCGCTCTGGCCGATCGTGGCTTCGTGTGGTTTTTTATAATGTACGGCTCACCGTCTCCGTGATGGCGCGGGCGAACGACCAACGTACGTGTGATGGGACCTCACAGACCGCTGGTGTAACGTTGGTGAGATATAAAACACACACAACAACTGGAACACACATACAGTAACACATACGGATAACCATGTGGCGGCTGTGGCGTTTTTAAAGGGATGAAGGAAGGACTGCGCGCTTGGTTACCATTCGGCCCTGCATTCCTGTTGGTGATATTGTGTGGCTAAGTATGTTAGACTCCAAGTATGTTATCCAGTGTTTTTTGGTGAACTACAAAATATGCAGGAAGGGAGTTATGTGAACAAATGTATACAAAGCCACCAGTGGCATCACTGAAATTTGAGAAGGAAAGGGATGCAAAGCATATTAGTCAAATCAGGCCTACTATTGATTTGTAAAAGTAAAGTCAAAAATCTGGCCTATCTATTGGCTATTTTTGCCCTCACTGACTGAAGTTATTTAGCTATGTTTATTTACAGTTACAATTGCTTGTAATGCTACCAGTAAGTCATGCGTACCTAGCAAACCATGTAGCAACTCACAACACTGACGTTGCCATTACTTCTGATTGACCATTGATTTGGGAAGTGGTCGACCTCTTCTGAATGACTGGAATGGAGTTTTTGTAATAAGACGTTAACAATGTCCTCCGTTTCCTAATGTTTTCCATTGTGCATTTAGGATCTCGCTATCGCAGATTTCACTTGCGCTGCGTCCTCAGACTGAGCACCGCGGCAATGCAGACCGGGTTTGTTATCGATCAACGCGTTGCCCAGATTTCCCGCCCAATGATAATTTTCCAGCCTAACATGGTTAAAAGTAGCCCAATTGGGTGGGAAATCAGACCAATCTGGCAACACTGCTCAACATCCAGGGATCCTGCTTATTGGTTCATAGCGCAGACGGATAGATTTTTGCGCGAATCAGACCCCTTAAGGTCCCACCCACTCAGAGGAGGATTTTCCTCCTCTCTCCCCTTGAAACCCATGTTATCCACCGGCCGCCAGTACTTTCAGGAAAATGAATGGGAGTCAATGGCGGCGGAGGGAGGACGTTCCTCCCTGAAGTAATTGTCAATAGGCGATAGGGGTGCTAATGTCCCCTTACCCAGGGAAACTAACATTATATATTCAAAGGCAATAAAGTATCATATTTAAGGGCATTAATTCATTACAATAGTCTACATTTTTTATTCTCAACAATGTTAGGGAGGATCTTCCTCCCTCTCCTCAATGGAGAAGCCTCCACTGGGATATACACATACGCACACACACAAGCTAAAATAACGCATACGCATGCACACACAAACACCACCACACAACACTACACACACACACACACCACACACAGCACACACACACACACACACACACACACACACACACACACACAGAACGTATACGCATATACAGACACACACACGCACACAAAACACACACACACACACACACACACACACACACACACACACACACACACACACACACACAAAACGCGCTCACACTTGCACATATATACACACACAAACAAAAAACACAGGCATACACACTCTCTGGAAGGTTCAATTTAAGAAATAAAACCATAAATATAATAATAACATGAGTTCAGTCGGGTCATCTAGATATTGGGCGTTTAGCTTTAATAACACTGCAAAACGATGTCATCTTGTTTTTCTCTTTCCCGTTATGGGGAAGAACATTGTTACCCGAGCAACCGATGTGTAAAGGACCACAGACACAGAACTAATTATCACAAAAAGCACTGTTCTCGAACAACACTGGGCGCCGCGTCCTCAAGATATAAACTTTCACAGCATCCTCCTTTTTTATTCAACCAAACACTTGGCTGCGAAGCGTGTCTTTTGAGAGCAGCCCAAGAAGAGCATTTTGTAGGCAGCAGCAGCAGTGGTTTCCTCTCCCATCGTGCCCAACAGTGGTGTCCACAGGAGCAGAACAGAAGCTCTGTTCCTCCTCCTCCTCCTCCTCTTCAGCTTCTTCTTCAGTGTCTCAGATGTTCCTTCACTGTCCCAGCAGGCTCGTACTGAGCATGCTCGGTGAGTCTTGCCTTGATGTATGAAGGTTTAGCACCAAAGGCTATAGTGTTGCTGGCTCAGCGAAACCCATCCTTTACAAACGAGTGGATCTCCAGGCTCAGGAGACGGACACCCCCCCCTTCAGCGAGGATCCAATATTATCATAAATTGGCAAGTTAGAGAGTTCTCCCTGAGACACTCAGTGGCTAACAGACAGAAAGTCAAACAAAGAATCTATGTACAGTGATTTGGAACCATAAGGCTTGACCCAATCTACCAAATAAGAAGCAGTGAACTCAAGTAATTACAAAACCTGACTAGGATGCTTTAAAATGTGTATGAAATGTATCGTTCTGAAAACCCTGGCTGGCTTGATGGATAAATTAATAGATCGGTGAATGATGGATGGGTAGATGGATGAATGATGGGTAGATGAATGGATGGATGAATGGATGAATTGTTCTGTAGATGGATGAATGATGGGTAGATGGATAGATGGGTGATTAGATGGGTGGATGGATGAGTGAATAGCTGGATGGGTTGGTAGATGGATGGCTGGAACTGGGTGGATGGATATGCAGATGGATGGATGGATATAAAGATGGATGGATTGATATAAAGATGGTATTGGGTAGAAGGATGGATATATAGACACCAAACGCTGTCCCCCTCCTGTTCTCTACACTGATCCATCCTCTTTGTGGCTGCTAGGACACCGTGGAAACGGCTACCTTTCCAGTTGCTGTCAGGGCGCCGTGCCGTGAGATAAATGTCCTCCATGTGCGTTTTGGAAATGAATGGCTGGCTGAAGCGGAGGCGGCTAGCTAGCTAGCGGGGGAGGCGGGGACGCTAAAGCCTAGCCCGAGCAAGATTCATCTACGTAGAGGAAATCAATGAAGGGGCCCCCGCCATTACCCGGGAAAGATGGATGGAACGCCTCGGCTCGGAGGAGAGTCTTGAAGCAATTAGGTGTCAAGGTTGCCCTGGCCTGGACACATTTTCCAGATGATGCCGTTGTGTTGGGAATCTTCCGGGAAAACACTGCTTTCTCTTTTTATTTTTTTCGCTTTGCGTGGATGTGGGTTTTCCTAATTGGGGATAAATGTGTCAGATCGTCGGCGCTTGCAGCAGCACAGGGAGACGTAAACCTCCTTGTTGCGGGATGTTTCGATTCTTATCAAACTTTATTGGACACATTTTTCCTGGTAAAAGGGGCTCGGGTCTAGTTGCCCATTGAACCGTGTGTTGCACTCCTCCCGCAGATTTGCATTTGCTGCGGACGGAAAAATCTGTTCTAAAGTCACTTTGTAGAGCTAGAGCTAATGCTCCAGTAGGGCTCTCAGCCTCATCTTCAGCTGCTAAACTCTGGCATAACACGGTGGTGAGTGGACGGGAGGGGAGGTAGGGAGAAAAAGGATGGATGGGAGAGAGGAAACAGACGTGGGGAGAGAGGTTGGAAGAGGAGACAATGGTTAAGGGCGGAGGATGGGGTGGTCGGAGGAAGTGAAAGTGAAACTGAGGTGGGATTTGTCGGACCGGCTATAATGCACAACAAA
>NC_079417.1:22741324-22768824 GCF_026213295.1 Gadus chalcogrammus | reverse complement strand
GGAGACTATACTCAAGATACACAAAGTGTAAAATGTATATCATGAATACGCAATGAAGGCAGGAATTTTGCCTTCATTATGTTCGTATCATTATTTGAAATTGTTTGCCGACAGCTAAATCAAACACTGGGTTTGTTATTGTCTTTGGAGCGGTTTGGTGGGGGGGACTGCGCTTAGTGTGGTGTGAGGTGGTGTGAGGCGAGGTATCTCTTCACATTTTACATTGTTTAAAACAATTACAACCAAAGTGGTGGATTCAGTGAGTTATACTGCAGAAGGTTTAATTTATAAACTCTGTGATGGTACTAACATATCTTCATTAGATGATATGCTTTACTAGCATATAGTGATGTAGTACAGGTTTCTAAAATTGGGCTATTAAATAATTGCCTTTTTGAAGTGATGTAGGAGTTGCATTCGATTGTGTTTATAGATTGGAAGTGTTTCCCTGGTGCCATGGGTAACGTAGTCCACCTGGGAGTTATTCTGTAGACACCAGTACTGACAAGTCTGTACCCCACCCATCAGACTGTAATGTGTTTGTAGCCGTTTCTATGTTCTCACTGTGTGTGTGTGTGTGTGTGTGTGTGTGTGTGTGTGTGTGTGTGTGTGTGTGTGTGTGTTTGTGTTTGTTGCATAGGTGGGTATAACATGTAATCTCAGTTGAGAATTTTGTGAGTGTGTTCAAACCGCGAGACAAGATATTTCCTATTACTCTTGGGAGCCAATTAAAGCCTTAAAAAAAAAAAAATGGTGTGGACACACACACACACACACACACACACACACACACACACACACACACACACACACACACACACACACACACACACACACACACACACACACACACACACACACACACACAGTGCTAACCCAATGTCTCTCCCATCAGGCGGTACAGACATTGTGTCGTGTTTCATGGGTCAGAACCCCAGCGTCCCGGTGTACCGCGGTGAGATCCAGTCCAGGAACCTTGGCATGGCAGTGGAGGCCTGGAGCTCTGAAGGTACTGTGTGTGTGTGTGTGTGTGTGTGTGTGTGTGTGTGTGTGTGTGTGTGTGTGTGTGTGTGTGTGTGTGTGTGTGTGTGAGAGTGAGAGTGAGAGTGTGAGTGTGAGTGTGAGTGTGAGTGTGAGTGTGATTCCTCTGAGCGAATGTTGCAAGATGAAGCACGAAATACGCACTTGGCCCAAATAAACATTAAGAAGGCATTCTGCAGAGGAAGGGCACTGGAGACTGCAGGTGTACCAACAATCTGTTGTTCAGTACAAAGACTTTAAAACGACCCTATTCTGTGTGTGTGTGTGTGTGTGTGTGTGTGTGTGTGTGTGTGTGTGTGTGTGTGTGTGTGTGTGTGTGTGTGTGTGTGTGTGTGTGTGTGTGTGTGTGTGTGTGTGTGTGTGTGCAGGTAAGCCAGTGTGGGGGGAGAGTGGGGAGCTGGTGTGTCTGAAGCCCCTCCCCTGCCAGCCCACACACTTCTGGAATGACGACAGCGGCGCAAAGTACCACAAAGCCTACTTCTCTACATACCCAGGTACACACGCACACACACACAGAATATGTTAGTTCTAAATAACAGCGCTCACATCACACGCACACATGCGGTTTGATGATCCCACCCTTGACATGTACTGTGTGTGTCTGTGTGTCCAGGTGTGTGGGCCCATGGGGACTACTGCCAGATCAACCCTAAGACCGGAGGCCTTGTCATGCTGGGGAGAAGGTAAGCTCATTCATTGTTTAAAGGGGTGATGTCATGCCACCATGTGTGAGTGTGATTAGCATTACCAGCCGTTTGAAAATCTGCCTTTTCCTGTGTTTTAGTGACATCACAAGTGGGAGTGTCCACCTAGATGTATGATGGATAGATGGGCAACATTTGCTATAGTCCACTAGACAGACCAGTTGACTGATCAATACAGCATACACCTAACGGCCTGATGTATGGGTGTTTTATTGTTCGAAATTCTTTTTTTTTTCTTTTTAATTCTGTTTTTTACGGAATAGATTCTTTGATTTATTTGTTAAAATAACCATAATTTCTAGAAATTGAAGGCACAGCCTACGCACGCCGCCGACAAATCGCAGTCAATCTGCTTGGCTTATGTGTGATTTGACGCTACCTGCAGGTTATGATTGGTAGAATAATGTTTGCCAATTACAATATTTAGTTTTCCGCATAACTCTGCAATTCTTTCATGCAATCCAAATTATTTTGGAATTGTTTGATCATACACTAATAAAGACAATGTGTTTCAAATGTGCTGTCATTTGGACCTGTTGATATTTAAACGGAGACTTAAAATAAAAGTTTGAAAGCAGTTTGAAAACCTTTGACATCTGGGCGCACCAAAATTAAAATAATACCTAAAACCTTGAAAAGGTATACTCTGTGATTACCTAATAATAGAGGTATTGCATTGGGCTGTTTCAGAATGTGACAAACGAATGTCATCACCTGGAACCAATATGATCAAAACAACCAAAGTGATGGCAATAACCCGCTCTTCACACTGGCCTGAGTTTGATTGACTGTCTTGATATCACATTTTTTTCTACTCTTAACTTCTTTATCTTCGATACAATTTGCCTCACAGTACTGTTTCACCACATGTTTGTCTCACTGCTTTGCATTGGGACCATGCATCCGATTGCAGGTTATTTTATAATCCCTTTTCAATTAAATCCTCAACTCTGAACGTGTTCCTTCCCATGTTTGTCTCCTAGCGACGGGACCCTGAACCCCAACGGAGTGCGTTTTGGAAGTTCGGAGATCTACAACATTGGTGAGCATGCACGCTCCAAACTCATTATGCTTGATTTTATTACTTTTTACACACTAATGACAAATTATCAGATTTGAGACCCTTTCCGGACGCAGTCTTTCCTTGCAATATTCCGGAATATTTCCGGCATGGAGTCATGTGTGAATGGGAACAGGGATAGATAATCCAGGGATAGATACAGCGGCACTGCAAATCTGCCTGCTCAAGACCGAGTCTCATCAGCGTGTGTGTTGTGAATGAAAGCAGGAACATCGCTGGGAGAGGCACAAGAAGGGTTACGGTCGTCTGATGGGATACACTGTCACATGGAGCGAGGAAGCCAAGGACAAGACTCTGCTGATTACCTATTATAATCTGCGTCTGTCTATTTTAGCACGCCAATGCTTTTCAGGTGATGCGATAACTATAACAATACAGATTATTTTATGAGGATCGTCTGGACACTCACTGACTGATTCTGAAATAAAGGTGCTAGAGACTTTATACGCAAATGGATTGTGTTGCATCACCGCCAACTGCTAGACTGTTCTTTGGCCCGTCTATTCCAGCATTGCTGAGCCACGTGTAAAGGGCAGGAGACACAAATTTTACCCAACGTAGCTGAATGGGGAAATAGTTCAAATCCGTCATTTTGCTGGAAAGGTTATCCAAGCTATTAAGTGGTAACCATAAGTGAAAGAGGTCTCATACTGTCAAAACCACACCTTTATCCTTAACATCATAGGGAAGGAAGAGGAAATAAGTCTTCACATTAGCGTGCCATTATGGCTGGTTAATTCCTCCATGAGTCGTCTACCCCCACTGCCATTGGCTGATGCCCACTTGGAAGCAAGCCCAGGTCAGGGCCTCTATATCCTGTGCGTGTGTGTGTGTGTGTGTGTGTGTGTGTGTGTGTGTGTGCTCAATGAGGGGGTCTTTGGGGGATGGAGGTACATCTGTCATTTGGCAGATGTACCACCATACGTCCCCCCGTGCCCCCTCCTTCCTACCCCCCACACACACACACACATACACACATTCCCGGATGTGTTGAAACCTGCTGTGAGAGGGGCGTGGCTACTCCTGCTACCATGGAGACCACCGGATCCCGATGCGCTCCGACGGCCCCCTGCTTCGTTGGAGGGGTACGGCTCCTCAGCACAGGGCTTGTGGATCAACTGTACTCCATATGACACGGATGTAGACTCAGAGGGTGTCGATTTGCCTCCTACAGAGATGGTGGTCATTGTTGGTATGTTTGCATTTGTCTATTGCCAAAAGGCATCAATGTTCAGTACTCAATAAGCACCACCGAGCACCAAAGACCTTAAGAGGAGGTTCATGCCAGTGTCTCCCATGAGCAGCACAGGTTGGTCAGAGATGCCACTGGGGTCAGGGGGCACAGGAAACAATACATAAAGGGACAAACTCAAACTTATAAACTTTAGAGATGACAAATTGTTTTGTGAATTGTAGGATTAACTGCCAATATCTCGTTATATTTGTGATCTTCACATTGGCGGCCATTGTTCAACTGCAAATCGAAATGTAATCTGGGATGTTTCTTCTACCCCTACGCACTTCCCCAAACTGGGGCACGGTGTGCAAAACGGTGTGGCCGTGTTGGGTAACCGCTTTGACAATTGTAATTAACCCCGTCCTCTCTCTCTCTCTCCCCCCCCCCCCCCCCCTCAGTGGAGGCCTTCGAGGAGGTGTGTGACAGCCTGTGTGTCCCCCAGTACAACGCGGACGGGGAGGAGCGGGTCATCCTGTTCCTGAAGATGGCCCCCGGCGAGGCCTTCTGCCCGGCCCTCCAGCAGCGCATCAGGGGCCACATCCGGAGGGCCCTGTCGGCCCGCCACGTCCCCGCCCTGCTCCTGGAGACCAGGGACATACCGGTAGGACGCCTCTGGTGTTATTAGGGGCTCTCTGAAGGGTTCTATTTCATCCTTACTGACCGCCAGAGGCGGTGCATTAAGCACTGGATTTATCCGTCTCGCGCATGCGCAGTTCGAGTACCTATACCAACAAGGTCACATGTGACCCTCGTGACACCGGATTGGCTATATAGCCCGGTGTTGACAGAGGATCTGTTCCTTTCATCTTCTCGCAAAGACGCATGTAGTAGTACCGCTTGCGGATAGCGTATTCGCTTTTTGGAAAGGATCGCGCTCCAGACTGTGTGCAGCCTCGCGACCAAGGGTCGGAGCAACGGGTGAACTCGTCCTCCAGGGGCTGTTTGTCTGTACAGCGCTGAAAGGCTTCCTTTGAGTAGAAGCTTCCAAGTTTTGTTAGTAACACTTTTGTTAGAAGAATATATATATATATATAATCGTTCAGTCACTTACCGGTGAAGGCAGCGCTCTCGCGTCCTCTCCCGGCAACACTGGCTGCTACCAAATTTGTTTGGTAACACTTTTGTTTAAAAAAAAGAAAAAATAATTCCGGTCAGTCACTTACCGGTGAAGTCAGCGTTCTCGCGTCCTCTCCCTGTAACACTGTTGCGTATTTCTTTCGGTCACTTACCGGTGAAGGCAGCGCTCTCACGCCCTCTCCCTGTAACACTGTTGCGTATTTCTTTCGGTCACTTACCGGTGAAGTCAGCGTTCTCGCGTCCTCTCCTTGTAACACTGTTGCTTATTTCTTTCGGTCACTTACCGGTGAAGGCAGCGCTCTCGCGCCCTCTCCCTGTAACACTGTTGGGGTTTACTTTTCAGTCACTTACCGGTGAAGGCAGCGCTCTCGCACCCTCTCCCTGTAACACTTGTTTGTTTCTTTTCAGTCACTTACCGGTGAAGGCAGCGCTCTCGCGTCCTCTCCCGAGAACACTGCTGTATATTTGAGTGTGTAATTATTTTCAGTCACTTGCTGGTGAAGACTGCGCTCTCGCGTCCTCTCCCGGTAACACTTTCTTGGCTTTTCTTGAGTTAGTAGCTCACTGGTGAAGGCAGTGCTCCCTCTCCCAGTGTTCTGCTGATGGCTCATATGTGTGGCGCCTGTGTGGCCCTCCTTGAGCCTGATGATGGCCATGATCGCTGCCCCTCTTGCCTCGGCTTCGAGCATTTGAGGGAGGGCCTTACCGAGAGGGCCTGTATGAACTGCGGCTCCATGCCCTTGGCACTCAGGCTGGCTAGGCTCGCAGCGGTGGAACATCCGGCAGCCGTCGACCTTCCATCAATGCCGCCACTTCCTCCAGCTCAGCCCGGCCGTTCTTGGCGTCGGGGTAGAGCAGGGCCTCCCCCCAGGAAAAGGGCTAGGGACGAGCTAGCATCCAAGGTGGATCGCTTGTCGTCCGACATGGTGAGGATACAGGAACTCCTCCTGACCCTGCAACCTGGGGCAGGTGGCGCGGTGGCTGACATCCGGCCTGACCCTTCCTTGGGGGATGTGCCGGGCACGGACGATGTCCTGTCGCTGGCGGCATCGGCTAACCTCTTCAGTGAGGGTGTCACGGTGGAGGAAGCCTCAAACGCTTTTGGGGAGGCCTCCCGCTCCTCTGCTCAGAGCTCTGGGCACAGCACAGAGGGTAACCCCATCGGGGCCGTCATCCGTACGGCCCTGGCTCGCCTGGGGCTTGATGCTCCTCAGGCAGACTTGGCAGCCTAGCGCCTTTTTCAGGCGCAGCCCTGCCACAGCCCCTTTCTCTGTCCCTCCTTCGGAGGAGTATTTAAAGGAGCTGCACGTCTGCTGGAAGGATGCCAAGGCTCTCCCCCGTCCTTCTTCCAGTGCTCGGGCCTTGGCTGCCATGCGGGATCCAGCGCAGTATGGGTTGGGTCGCATGCCACCCGTTGAGCCCGCCATTGCCTCCCTCATTTTAACCCCCGATCAGGCCTTGCGGCCGGATGCCAGGTGTCCTCGGCCCCAGTGCAGGGTCACAGACGACCTGCTCTCGAAGGCCTATGACGCAGCAGCGCGTATAGGGGCGGATTGGCAATTCCCTCTCCCACCTAATGCTGGCGCTCTCGACCTCGCTGCAACAAGCTGCAGTTGAGCCGTCTACGCAGAACCTGAGCGATGCGTCCCTACAGGCCTTTGCCCTCATGTCCAGGGAATTGGGGCGTGTTATGTCCACCCTGGTCCAGACTCGCCGCCAAGTTTGGTTGGCTCAGTCGCCCCTGACGGAGGCATGCAGGAAGGCCCTCAGAGCCGTGCCAGTGGTACCGGGGGAGCTGTTTGGGTCAGCTGCCCTGGAGACGCTGGAGCGAGCTGCCCAAGCTAGGCAAACCAACCTGCAGCTGTCGGGTCTTCACAGGAGTGTGTCCGCTCCTGGCAGGCCTAGAGCCCCCCAGGCTGCCCCCCGGGGCCGCTACCAGCCACCACGCTCTTACCCAGCGCGAGATGAGGGCCTACGTAGGTCTCGGCGGCCCGCCCAGCAGCCCGCTGATAGCTTTCGCGCCCATCGCCCGGGCAGCCTCGGGCCGCGGAGCCTCACCGGTACCCCTCCAGAGCCGATAGAGGCCGGGGAGCCAGGCGCTAGGACCACAGGGCCGGTCGTCGGCTGTTTTTCCCAGCAGCAGATCAGTTACTGGGCTGCCTGTACTATAGACCCCTGGGTGGTTTCCACCTTAACCCGGGGGTACGAATTACAGTTCCGACGCCGGCCCCAGGCCTTCGGCCGGGTCAGGATGACAGTCGTCCGCGATCCAACGAAGGCCGCAGCTCTGGCCCAGGAGCTATCCGCCCTCCTGGCCAAGGGTGCGATCGAGCCAGTGGACCCTCAGTTACAACCCGGGGGGTTCTACTTGGCGTACTTTCTGGTAACCAAGAAAGACGGCGGATTCAGGCCCATTCTAGACCTAAGGGGCCTGAACACGTTTTTAAAAGTTTTACCATTCCACATGCTCACCTCCGCAAACACCCTGAGGGTAGTTGCCAGGGGGGAGTGGTTTACGACCATAGACCTGAAGGACGCCTATTTTCATGTGCCGGTTGCGCCACACCACAGGCGGTTCCTGAGGTTTGCCTATCGGGGCAGGCATTACCAATTCAGGGTACTTCCCTTCGGGCTTTCCCTCTCCCCGAGGGTTTTCACCAGGGTTGTGGCGGCAGCCCTCGCACCCCTGCAGACGCAGGGCATGAAGGTCCTGCCGTATCTGGACGACTGGCTGGTCTGTGCGCCCTCCAGGTCCCAGGTGGCCCAGGACACGGCCTGCTTGCTGTCGCACATCGCCCGGCTGGGCTTGACGGTGAACCAATCATAGAGTTGCCTGGACCCTTCCCAACGGGTTACCTATCTGGGGTTGGTCCAATGGGCGTGGTCCTGAGGCCAAGCTCTGCTGTCTCTGGTCAGTAGGGTGAGCGCTTCGATTCTTCGTGACGTTGTTGGTATTGGCCATCCAGTGCTTAATGCACCGCCTCTGGCGGTCAGTAAGGATGAAATAGAACGCAGAGTTCAAACGCAGTTACGTATGTAACTCCGGTTCTATGAATCCTGGATGAACGCCAGAGTTACAGGTCACTCAGAAGTCTCGTGTTTGCGAGAAGATTCTGGGAACAGATCCTCTGTCGACACCGGGCTATATAGCCAATCCGGGGTCACGAGGGTCACATGTGACCTTGTTGGTATAGGTACTCGAACTGCGCATGCGCGAGACGGATAAATCCAGTGCTGAATGCACCGCCTCTGGCGGTCATCCAGGATTCATAGAACCGGAGTTACATACGTAACTCTGCGTTTGAAGGATCAGCAAGGGACCCTGTTTGAGCTGGGGCCCCGCCCACCATCAATATTTAAGAAAGGCTTTTTGATTGGCTTTTGATTGAAACACACTATTACGTTGTTTGTTTGGGGCGGGGCTTTATTTGCTGCTATATGACTTGGGGGGGGGGGATGTTTGAATCACATGACCGTGTAACCCAAAACCTAATCCAAAATGTCTCCTAATGGGTAATAATGGGTTACTAATGTGTTTAACTCAAAGAGTCCACATTTACATCTTATCCTACTTTTTTTATTATTTATTTTGTGACTTTATTTCAAAATTGTAACCAGGATCAATCCAAAGCTAAACGATTTTACTATGATTACATCACTCTTCATGAGGAACAGGTTGTTTTAGGTTTTCTTTAATACATCGGAGATCAGTTGCTTTAATAAGCTGTCTGACTGGATTTGGCCGACGATTACTTCTGTTTTTCTGCTTCACGACTTGGGTTAGCTGTGATATCTCTTTGTGATATCTTAATTGCTTGATTTCACTTTTTAACCTGTATCCATCTTAAAGTAAACAACGCCCTTCCATTCATTTGTAGCAAATAGCACATTTTTTGAGTTTCCTCATAATAAAATCATTGTAGTCTGTGACGATGACAAAGAGTTGTGGTCTGGCTCCCAGTGCCCTCCTGGTCTCTCCTTGAAGGACAGAAACCCTCTTCCTGTGCTCCTTCTCAGGGGGTCTTCCTTGATGATAAGGGTTGAGCTTCTCCTAGTCTTTTTAAAGTCTATGTGGCTGTCGAATAAGATGGCCCGTGACCCCTGTATGGCCCTGACTGTGACTCAGGCCTTTACAAACCCATCGGGATAGTCCCGATCTGAG
Organism: Gadus chalcogrammus; assembly: GCF_026213295.1. NCBI lineage: Eukaryota > Metazoa > Chordata > Actinopteri > Gadiformes > Gadidae > Gadus > Gadus chalcogrammus. The sequence goes on along the minus strand of NC_079417.1, from coordinate 22,759,522 downwards.
CCGCGGGCTGACTGTGTCCCTCCGTCTCCGCAGTACACCCTGAGTGGGAAGAAGGTGGAGGTGGCGGTGAAGCAGGTCCTGGCCGGCCGCGAGGTCACCCAGAGGGGGGCCTTCTCCAACCCCGACTCCCTGGACCTCTACAAGAACATTCCAGAGCTGCAGAACTACTGAAGGAGGAGGACGCAGGGGTCCCCTGGTCCAGAGCCCGCACCCCCAGACCACAGACGGGGACGGGGTCTGGGGGTACAATTCCAAAAGGAATATTTTTTTATTTCTACACTGGGAGAGACTTTTATTTGTTGACTGGATCTGCTGAGGCATACCCAACAACAAAACGATACATATTTTTATGCGATATGTTTGAAATAATAATGCATTCAATGTATGGATCAGGTGGAGAATTTTATGTTACTTGGTCTACAGCTTGCTGGCTCTCCGTGCTTGTGATCAAAACATTGTGCTTCGAATGAGTTCATAATGCAATCTGCACACAGAAGAAGAGAAGATAATTGATATCTAGTGAGCATCTTTTATTTTTAATTCATACAAACCAGTGGGCTCTCGAGTCCCAGTGCCCCCCTCCCCCCCTTCCTAATGGGACCAACAAAAACTTAGTGTGTAAGGTACATACACATTTCTGAAAGCCGTCGGCAAGCCTTAGCTTCCGCTGGTAATGCCACGTTGTGGTGAGTTAGTTTTTAATTTAGTCATTGTAGATTGTGCTACTAGTTATTCTATCTCACTAACTACTTCTGGTTTGTCCATAGCAGAACATTGTTCTGTTAGTTTTAAGTGCATCATGGTCTTGGTACTCAATTTAGATGTAGATCCGTACAGGTGTATTCATGTGAACCTCAAAAATACCTGTAACCTGAAGGTTACACTCCTCAGAGTGTCGAGGTGTCCCTGAGCAAGACCCCTCACCCTGACTGCTCCCGACGAGCTGGCTGTCGCCGTGTGTGGTTGACTCCGCCGTCGGTGTGTGAATGTGTGTATGAATGGTCGCCTTGGACAAAAGCGTCTAATGAATGCCCTGAATATAAATATAATAACTAAATCCTGAAACTGTTTCTGTGTGAATATTATGCCAACGCTTAGGAGAGAACAATTTTGCATGGTAACAAAAAATAAGTGGGACCACTGATTGAAAGGGAAGAACCAAAGACGTGGTTTCAATTCAACTGTGTGCATGTAAACATCTTGTTTTATTTGCCTAGCATGTGTTTCGGTCCGGTATTGACTTTAAAGTTTTTCTCAGTCGCTTTGGTACATTTCTCGAATCATCCTCAACATTTGCAAAACCGCTAATGTATTTCTCAAAACAATTCATACAAATAGCAAAACACCATGGATTTATTGCAAAAGCCAGTCTCTTGCTCAAAATCGTTAGTTCATCCCTCAAAAGTAAATATCTGTCAATGAACATGTCAGTGCCATCAGAATGACATGTCCTTGTGTCATTGTGTATGAATAAGACAGTCAAATTGCTTAGTCATGTTGTCAATATAACAGTGTACTCTGGAGGGATGTTTTGATGTAAACTTTGGCTAAAGTTTTGAAGACAATTATTGTAAATTGAAAGTTACACCTTAGTGTATGTGGGAGATTGATTGCAAGAGACTGGACAAGATTCACATTAACGCTTTGGCTGTCTGTACTGTAATCTGTTGACAGACTGTAAATTGTACATGCAATTAGGAATTACAGTGCAGTCTTCCTACACCTCCTGACGTTCCTGTCTGTTGGGCCACAAATTCTCATTCTCACGCAGCCTCACTCCTCTTCCTCTTCTTCTTCTCTCTGGCTGTTGAGCCCGTCCAATTCCTTGTCCTTCCATTGTCAGACAATGTAACATTGTGTTATGCACTGGTTGATCGTTGATTGATCTAACACTTCACACATTTCTTTTTTTTAGAGAGTCAAGATTCACCTGGTAGCAATTTACCAATTCAGGACCGATTTAGAAAAAAAGTCTAATGGAAATGTATAGAAATATTCTTGACATATTATGACAACTTGTTCTACCATTTTGCATGTGAAGACTTATGCAATGAAATAATGCCTAAATATTTTGGGGGTGAGACCCATTACACTACATTTTGATCTACATGACATAAGCAATTGATAATGTAGGAAAGAGCAGAGAATTGTACATAATCATTTGCATGAATGTACCAAAGCATTTGCAGCTTGTTCAAATGAATGAGAAACTGCTTTTTTGTTCTGCACAAGTGACACAATGATGTGAAGATTGAGCAGGTCGTTTTGAGAATTTCAATTCTGATAAGCGACTGAGAAAAACTTTAACTGTTCTGATCTAATCATTGTTAAGAATGCATCGACTGTGTGGCCAGTAACAGTAGCTTATCTGTAATTTGTTGGATGCTGGTGATACAAGGCTGAGTGTTCTTGCAGTTGCCGCATATGATTAATATGCTTTACATTTGGTTATTTTATGGATATCAAAGGGCGCTGGCTCCCTTTGCTGTTCTCTAATGTAGCTTTCATTCACCACGGCGAGCATTTCTGCAATCGGGAAGAATTCTGACATCCCTTTGTAGCTTATTGAGTTTCATAGAAAAACTATAATAATCACAAGCAGAATTGTGAAGAATCTGAAGTTATGTTTTGTCCGCAGCCATTCTTCATCTCAGAAATAAGACGTTACAGGCTGTCAATCGTCAGGGTTGTAAGTCGTGCACGTTCTAACGGTCGCATGAGCCTGGCCTGTACAATAGAAGACGGATGGCAGGACAAGGGGTGTACCATGAATACCAGGGCTCGCGCGCGTGTGCGCGTCTGCGTGAGGGGCCGCTGGCAGCGAGGACACGACGGTGGTGGAGGAGGGGAACGGGAAGCCACTCACTTTGATGGACGTCACCGCTTTATAAATGAGTCAATCGGATAACTGCCTAACCTTTCTGAAGTGTGAACGCTCGCTGTTGACACTCAGCCAATCTCCACCGCTCGCCGTTCAGGGCGACGTAAATAGTCCAAAAAAACATCCCAACATCTTCCCAATGTTTTTATTTGAAATCTATTTATTTGTCCTAACCTTCAGTCCAGCCAACGCTTCTGATGCCAGTTTTGAAAAAATTAACTTTTCTAAAAGGAGAAAAAGAAACACTTTTTGACTGTCAGATGGTACATCGACAGATGGAGAGAGCGATATGGAGAGAGAGGAGGAAGGTGGAGATTGAGCAGGAGAGATATAGATACAAAGAGGAAACGGTTATTTTTAAAGGCTTCCATCTTGATTTATTATTCTTGTATAGATCCCCGTACGACACTGTAAAGCCTATAGGCTTAAATCAAGCTGTGTAGAAGCATGGTGTTCTCCGCTCGCTTGAGGAACCACTGGACGTGTCCAGCGTACCACACAATGTTTCTCCCTCTGTCACTGCTTATCATTTTTGGTTGGGTCTGGTTCACCTGTTGGTGCCCCTATAACGCACAGACCAGGTGAGCTACTGCTGACCCCTCTGCCAACCCCATCAACACATTAAAGAGATTGATTGTGTGTATGTATATATTGGGCCCCAAGGAGACTTAAACCCTTTGTTAAGCTGATGGTGTCAACATGGATGTCCGGCTGTGTCTCACAAAGTATTCAATCGTGACATGAAAGGGGACCGGAAGCGATGTAATCCCCTTGAAAATTCAAAATAGATTTTCCATTAAGCGTGATGAAAGGAGGTGACTCACGCAACCGCGGGAGAGAGCGAGTGTGTTTTTTATCCCGCAGAACTTCTGGAGTCAATGGAGGTAAATGAATGGGACAGGCTTTGCACAGTACTGTTGTTACCAAACGACAAGGAACTCAATCTAATACCCAGGCCTGTACTGCAATCATCACCTCTTCTGGAATTGTGTGTCTTTATTTTTTCGCCAGGGTAACGGTTGATGGAACAAATGGGAACAATTTACGTTTGAAACAGTTAGTTTCACTCAGAAACTTTTTATTCGTGAATTTTGTATTTGTATAAAAGCTCAACTGATAACAGCATGTTCCTTTGTCTTGACTCTGTCATATGGGGAGGTTGTGTTCAGAATGTTTGTGGCTGTACCTAAAACTGTGTGTTTATCCTGCACTAGAAGCATACCGCCTCAGAGAGAGACACCATTATTCTGTCCAATATTTTGTTCAATCATGAAATACAAGTGAGTGTAACAAGCCATCCGTTTTGTGTTTCCGCTCTGTAATCGTAGTGACATTCCTCACTAGGCGAGGGGCCCCGCATTCGCTCTTCGTCATCTGCATTCAAGACGCATTCAAGGGCCACTTCTTGGCATTCACCAGCCCCATGTAAACCTCCCTCTTCGTCACCGCAGTGTTGGAAGCAAAGCTACGAAATCCTTCTTTGGGCAAATTAATAAATCCCATTTATCTCCTGTGCTCATTCGCTTGTGTTATTATGGCGACAGACACATGACAATTTTTTTTAAATACAAACCAAGGGAAGGGGATTTCTCAGTGTAGGCTCAGCGTCGTTTCCAGTGGCTCAAGTGGAGTTGAGCAGATGGGCAAATTGCCCTGATGTATATTCTAGTACACGCTGCTAAACCTCCCAGGAATTATATTATCCTCAGGGACGTTTGAAATGCCGCTGATGCTCTTCCCTATTAGGTACGACGGCTGCAAGAGTCAGCGTGCCATAAAGACCATAAGAGAGGAGAGGGGGGGGGTGGGGTAGGGAGTTTCATCCATTTCGTTTATTGTATCTATATTAATTTATCGAGGGTGACTCCATTGTGTAAGTCCTGAGACGGTGGGAACCTCGTTTTACTCCTTTCAAACCGGTGCGATTCTACACCTGGAAGCGACCCAATACAGTTACATTTGTGTTACTACTGCTATTAAACACTGTGTACAAGGGAATACCCGCTAACGATGATGGCCAAATGATTCTCAATTGTGTGTGCGGCAGATGATATAAAAACGCTTGGCAGCCATCTTAGTAATTTGTTTGAGCTACACCCTTGTACGTTTGCGGTCCGGAGGTCCTTCGTCGTAAAGGATCATAACGTCATAACCCATAGCAATCCATTGTATTGCAATCATTCATATCCTCCCCGCATTTGGAACACATCTTCTACAGGGCAACATATATATCTTTAATATGACCGTTTATAACCCAGTGGGCTCTTTGGTTAATTGACTTTGTGGGCTATTATACCTCTAGGTGTGACTGTGATTAGTCATTACAGGCTTTTTCCAATCGGCCCTGCCCCATCTCTTAGTGACATCACATGGGAGTGTCTATTTAGATGTATGATGGGTAGAGAAGTGAAGCCTACCAGTGGCAGCTACAGTCCACTGGGAAGTCTGGTAGATTGGTACGTCACTAAGGGGCAGAGCTGATAACAGCATGTAATCACTCATCCCACTAATACCTGGTGGTCAAATAGGGACTCTTTTATGACCTTTGGTATTTGTATGTTACCTATCATTAGTTTGGGAGAGTGTGTGGATGATGGCTGGTTTAAGCAGTCTCACCCAGTGCCAGAGTCTGATTTGACTCTGGAGCTGGGTGAGGCTGCACAGTGGTTTTGCATTAAGTAATCAATGTGTACAGGTTGAGGCAACATGGCCACGTGGCCAGATATATTCATAAACTGACTTTTCACGCACCTGTCAGTTTTCAGAAAAGTTTTAGTTTACACTAACCCGTGTATATGCTGTACGTTGCCAGGACATTCCAAAACTGTAGGTGGCAGTGTAACGAGAAGCTCAAGCCCACGTTAGACAATAAGAATCCCAATAGAAAATGTAAACATTGGTCGCACTTTTGGCGCAGGTGCAAGTTCTGGCATATACTGTGACGTTGGCTGCCTACAACTCTCAACATGCAAACGTGCAACCAAAGTTTTCCAAAATCAACACTCGGGCCGGAGTTTTTGGAAAGAATCATTTTCAGAGACGAATTCTCGTTTGATTGTAAAAGAAGGGCGCAAACAAAGGGAAATGTCTCAGTTTTTCAAAACAACCATGTATGTGTAAACAGGGTCTAAACCAGCCATCAGCACACACACCTAGGGAGGTCTCCTGCATTGAAACATGGAGCACCAGCACCGTGTATCATATTCTGCAAATTATTACAATAAACTGGCTTTCAACACCCCCACTCTGCATCCTTTGTCTGGAGGAGCCCAGTAAAAGTAATCTAGGTGGGTGTAGAATTGAACTTGCTACTATTAACCAATCACACACTCTGTCCTTTATAGCTCCACCCTCAAATAGTCATGACAGCTGATGGCACACATCAGCAAAGTCTCTCAACAACTCTCAGACACTACAAGCACAGTCTGCATGAACTTCAAGATGCTCTTGCAGATCCAGGCCCGTGTCCACAGGCTGTGTGTTGTTCTGGCAGGAATGCTCTGGCATCGTGCTGGGAAGCACTGGGATGAAGCATTAGTGCATGAGAAAAACCTGGGCTTTGTTGACTGTTTCCAAAACAACCATGTTAGCACTCCTAGCTAAACGTCGTAGTGATAACTTTTACATTTTGATTTCTGAAAGAGACAAAATATACTGTGTACAATGAATATGTTGCAAACCTACTCTTTTTCGAAATAAAATGTTTTCTTGACAGATTTAAAATGTAGTTGTTATGCTAATCGCATGTTTTACGCCAAATATATGATTTATGAGGTGTGATTCATATTCAAGAAGTATTCATTTGTTCACTTGGTTGTTGAGTTTTTTTGATTTAAACATGCTGTATTACTCAACCTTCACACAGACCTGGCTCGTCTTTTTCAGTTGCCTTGATCTAGGCCTAATTTACCGACTTTCAAGAAATGTTCAAAGGTGTTCGGCTGTTTTAATCCAATGAATACTGCGTATCCCCCTCCGAGCCTCTGAAATCTTTTTTTAAGTTAATTATTCCAACTTCTCAGAAAACTTAAACCATTCTGACGATTCTGAAGTGTAAAAAAGATTGGTCAGTCCCATCATGTGTAGTGTTATATTCAACCCTGAAATGAAAACTGAAAACAGGCATGGGCGATCATCGTTTCAACCACTCTCTGCTGAGTGGTCTTTCAAACCACTCTCTCCTCGTTGATTGGTCTTTCAGGAGGTTGTACAACGATTTCTGTGTTCTTTGTATCTGGAATTGCACAGCGGATGTGCTACTGTTACTGCGGGAGTGTCCTGGATCATTTCATGGACAAGGAAGTGCTTTTGAGGACAACCAGCCACGTTGCTACTGGCTCAAACCAAACTGGTTGGGTTTCCTGGAAAACCAGCCTTTACAGCTAGAATCCACAGCTTACAGATTTCAATTTACCACCGTTTGTAAAATTCCCACAGGAACTCCTCATGTGTGCATGGGCAAAGTCTGATCGGTGCAAAAGGTCTCTTTTATGGACAATGTAGCATTGAAGAAGAGGATAATAATGAATAATTAGACTGATTCATACAGTTCAATGACTGCATTTCTGGACTTCAAGACTTCTTTGCTTGTTCACCTTAAAGGTGCTTTTTTTCGTTGTATATATCTTCACTTCTAGTTTATAACCCTGTACTTTGATATGTTACTTGATCTGCTTGTTTATTTAGTTTCTTCGTTATTCTTTGTATAGATGACACTTATAACAGGTGTAGTAGGTATGGTTAGGGACGGTGGGAGAGCCCTTTTGTGTACATCCTTGTTGATGTTTCCATGTTGATGGTTTTGTGTTGTGTAAATGTCTGTTTTGAAATAAACAAATGCAATTTACATTTAATGCTCACCGGTACCAGCTGCATACAGGACAAACACGGAACTGAGCAACAAAAAAGTGGTCTCTCTCACTTTTGTTGTTGACCCTAGGTAGGAGGTGAAAAAGCCCAAATCATGAACTAACCTTTAAAAAAAAAGGTTAAAAGCCTGGGGTCAGCTGTCTATTTGGATATCTGTCTGCATGGGTTTGTAGATGCACCCTGCCCAGATTGGAGCAGGGTGCGGCTAAGGAATATAGGCTGGAAGAGGAAGAGTGACGCTGATTCCCCTTGTCTCCAGAGCAGGTTGCATGGCCTAAGCAGTCGTGTTTGAGTTAAAGCCTTTGTTGAGTATCTTTGGTTGATAGCGGCCAGCCATCAACCACAAAAGCTCCACACACATGCTTGGTCCTTCGTACCTGTACCAGTCTTGTCTGTGGTAACCTCACCCGCACTGGTGGGTGGTAGGGTCAGCTGTAGGAGGGGGGGAATGAGGTGGGCGGACAGATCCCGTGTCCTGACATGAGTGCGGGATTTGGATTGATATGGTTGGATGATCCTCTGCACTGCAGAGCTTTAAAGGGTCCTGATTGTGAATAGAGGTGGAGTGTCTGCTTCCTATGTGCACCATCTTGAGAAACATAATTATCTGTGATTTGATATCGCCTTAGCAGGCGTCATCAAATCAGGGTGGTAAACTGGCCTTGCCGATCGCCTTGTGTAATCCATGCTTGTAAGTGGGTTTGAAATATACTTATGTTGAAATGGCCTTTTGTTGAAAGGGTGGTTCAAAAAGCCTTTGTTGTGGATGAATGGTGTTTTTAACTTTAATTTTGGGGTTGCTATGTGTATGAATGATTCCCGGCTGCAGGAGCAGACGGTAAGCCTGGGGAAGGAGGGGTCATTTGTTAAGTGCTGTGTACGCATAATCAGCCATACACGAAAATCTACTTTATTTTTCCCTGTGGCGAAATTCAGGTTCTGCATCTCACCGATCCTATGTTCGGAGCAGGGGGCTGCCACACAGGGTAGCGTCCCGGGAACCTACTTTAGTTATAGAGCCCCTGTCTCGTTCATGGGCAGCGTTGAAGGTTCTGTGGTTGGGAGAAAACAAGGAGCACAGTGTGGAAGATCACATGGACAGGTGGACAACATGAAGACTCTCCACAGAGAGGAGGGAGTCAAGGCATCCATATGGGCCTTATATATATGGGCACACTATTTGCCAGTTTACCACTTATAAACCAATCCATTTCACCTCAGGCTAGTCTCCAGCAACCCCAGCAGGTTGTCTGTGGGGTCTGGTGGTGGAGGAGGGTGGAGAAGGCAGTGTAGATGTTTGTCGACAATCCATCTTAATGGAGAATATATGGACCTTTCATAGCGTCTGTTCCATTTTGAATATGTCCATAAATGTCCGGGGATTTAGTAAACTGGGTTACGAAAAAGTATAGGACTACAGAGACCGCTTTGCAAACGGTCAGTACGTTATGGATTTTGGGGAGTGTTTAAATTAATTTTGTGGTGTGTCAGGACCTCCTAAAACATTTGTTTAAGACAGTAGTGGAAAGTTGTAAGCCTTCAGTTGGAATTTCTGTCTGTAATACGTCTAATATTTTGTTTCTTTAACTGACAGTTTAACTATTTTTTGGGTTCTCGGGTAATTCTGGTCGTCAATGCTAATTTTGTATTGTGTACTTTAATGATTGTGAGTGATACAATGTTGTTTGTGTTTCATTTGTTAAATGTTTTGTGCAAATTGGTTTATATAAGTGCTTGCCTATTTATTGTTTTATATTTTATTTTATTTCCACTGTAATAAGCATGTCTTATGGCACCGTGAGAGATTTGAGGAACTTCACAAACATGTGCAGTCCTTCTAGGGGTCGGCAACTGGCGGCCCGCGGGCCATAACTGGCCCGCCAGATTATTCTAAAGTTATCCGATTTTTTTTATGTTCTTTATTTAGAATTTAGAATATCTATATCTGTTTGCTTAAATGTAAAGAGCCGGATACAGTGAACTTATTTTTCTTTCACAACCGTTTTTGAATTTAATTCAATCAGATCCTGCTACTACTCCCGGAAGGATAAAGAAATACTCGTCACGGGCACGCGTAGGCTGCGGGGGGCTGAGCGGGAGTTATTGGAAACTATGCAAGATTAAATGAAACGGAACCCCCCTCTATAGGCCTATATGCAACAACCATGGCGACCCGACATTACGTATTTTTGTGTGATACTGCACGTAGAGAAAGGCAGGAGCTGTTGACAAAAGTCCACAAAAGATTTAAGACGGAAAGCTCTGAGACTTTGCTGTTTAACGCAAGTAGTCTCTGATGAGGCTACTTCGCCTAAAGCTCTTCTAACGGTGAGTAGGCTAGGAACGGAGGTTTTTGTGTGTGCGCAGTCAGTCAGCACCCGCCATGGTGTGTGTATATGTGCGTGTGCGTGTGTGTGCGAGCAGTCAATTAGCAACCGCCGTGGTGTGTGTGTGTGTGTGTGTGTGTGTCTGTGTGCAGTCAGCACTCGCCGTGGTGTGTGTGTGTGTGTTGTGTTGTGTGTGCAGTCAGTCAGCACCCGCCGTGGTGTGTGTGTGGGTGTGCTGTGTTGTGTTGTGTGAAGTGTTTTAAGAGTGGTTTTCTGCTTTTTTAGCTGTGCACTACTGCCCTCTCTCCAGCATAAGGCCTTTCTACACTGCCAAGCCGGTTCGGTCGAGGCTTGGCACGCCCAGCAATTTCAACTTCTAATTTCAAGTTTACTGTGTAAAACGGAGGGGGTAAAATCCCAAGTTCGTCACGGCGCGGGCTTTCTTGGTTCACTGGAGAAGGCGGGGCTGCGCACAGAGACCTCTTTAGAATAATTTGCATATTCCCGAATGTTTTTATTTTTTTATGAATGAAGACATCCGCATGCAAGAATGAGTCCACGTCTGAGTGTAGGCTACAAACGCGATTAACTATTTACAATTGCAAAAACGCCAACATATTCTTTATTTTGCTGACCACTTTTGGGTTAGGGACGGGTTATGGTTTTTATCCCGACAAAAGCCTCGTAAGGACAGTTCCTCTGCCTCTCTCTCGTAGATCGCACCATCTTTCAACGTCTTTGTTTAATATGACTGCACCACCTTCTCTCACATGATCAGCAGCTCGCGGATTTCCCTTTCTGTAAGAACTGCTCATGATGATATCGCTGCGTTGTCTCTGTGGAGACAGTGCAGCAACACCTCTACCCAACGTGATCAGGCATGACATTTACTTGATTAGGGCATGCACTTGTTTATATGTACGTCTTTTAATAGTCCTCTAGTGCTTGGTTGGCATATGACTAAGCCAGCTGATCGGCCTGCGTCGCAGTTCCAGATGCACTTTCATTAATCAATTCCTTGAACTAGCCTTTGATAATGCCACCTACTAGCTGGAAAATAATTGTCACAAGGCCAAAATTTGTTGCCGACCCCAAACCATACCGGTCCAAGCCAGTTTCGAAAAGAGTTAAAGGGAAACTTCACCCATTTCCATCAAGCTCTGTATCGTTAGAAACCCACTTATATTTTTGAATGGTCGTGCATCATTCCCTTATTTTCTGGAGAGACTGGAGAGATCCGTATCGCAATATGACAATTTTGCGTAGAAGTAAATAGGAAGTGTAAGAGGGGAGGATTCTCGTAAGACTACAAGCACTAGTCCCACCCCCTTATAGGAGGTGGGACCCACTGACGCTACAGACCTATTAGAGCAGTGCCAGTGGGTGGGACTTCACCAGCAGAAACTAGAGATCTAGATCAGGGGGAGTGGCCAGCGAAGCTGTGCATCGTGGTGCATGGTGGGAGTTGTTGTTTTCAATCCACAAGCGCCAAAATGTCACTTTCTGCCTGTTCTCGGTCAAGACGGCACTAAATTAGAATTTAATTGTATTATTCGACTACATATAGGACCCAATTTCAATACATATTCATGCCTCTGTCACGTTAAAATTGTACCGGGGGCGAAAATTGTACCGGCCTACGTCATCGTTTGTTTACATCCTGACAACCTGCCCGGCAACAGACGACGCGATGCAGAAAACATGTTTCCAAACGACGAAATAACATAATACAGATAGCGGATCGCTATCTGTATTATGATAGATAGCGATAACACTTGTTTTTACTTTATATTTGTATTGTATTTAATTGTTAATCGAAACAGTAAAAAAAATTGCCCGCGAAACGGGCGATCGCGTCAAATGACAATGTTTTGCCCGCGAAACGGGCGATCGCGTCAAATGACGTAGGAGGGTTCTTGAAACATAATACAGATAACGGATCGCTAGAAAACACTTCTTTTTACTTTATATTTGTATTGTATTGAATTGTTTAATTGAATTTAGCTAGTAAACTGAGTGTTTTAAGCAGGTTTCATAGTCTAGAATGTTCAAGAACCTTCCTACGTGATTTGACGCGTCATTTGACGCGATCGCCCGTTTCGCGGGCAATTTTCTTTATTGTTTCGATTAAACAATTAAATACAATACAAATATAAAGTAAAAACAAGTGTTATCGCTATCTATCATAATTCAGATAGCGATCCGCTATCTGTATTATGTTATTTCGTCGTTTGGAAACATGTTTTCTGCATCGCGTCGTCTGTTGCAGGGCAGGTTGTCAGGTTGTCAGGATGTAAACAAACGATGACGTAGGCCGGTACAATTTTCGCCCCCGGTACAATTTTAACGTGACACCTCCACCGGTGAAATGCTCCTTTAAACAATCATAAGTAGAACTAGTAAACTAGTAAAACAATAAAATCGTCTTCAAAAAAAGACTTTTCAGGGGTTCTCAAGTTTTAACTCTGTCTCCTCCTCTGGCCACCTTCCTCCCCTTCCCTGCTGCAGAGGGAACCAGTTGCTGATGAACTTGGGACTGTGATTGGTTGTGATTGTCATTGGTCATCAAATGGAGACGGTCGGCACAGACAAGTTATTTATCCAAAAGAGCTGTCTAGGTGTTACATCAGACACATGTGAGCTTGTCTATAGATACTTGTTCCCTAAATAGTGTACTACATAGTGTTCATTTAATAGGGAATGAGGGGACAAGTAAGCCACTTCAAGGCTTCGTGTTTACATAAAGTTGAAAGTGTGTCCTGTTCCTGTAGAGGCAGTTAAACTAGCGTGGCAATTAGCAAGGTGTCTGTTTATTGATCCTTCAACCCATCTCCCAACGCCAGGCACAGCTAAAGAGCACCAAAACATTTTGTTCTGCGGTAACTCTAAATAAAGTCAGTTTGCAGTGGTTTACTAGCAATCCCCCTGAAGTTTATTTATTTAAATATTTATTCAGTATGTAGAGAGAGATTTACATTTTTGTATAACTCTCTTACTTTCTCTCTAACTGTCTCTCATACTATGGTCAACTTAATCAACTTGCCTCTCACTTCTTTCAGTGTAATTTTTCACGATGCATGTTGAAGTATATTGCATTTGAACTCTGAGGTAAAGGCTCAGACTCAAGGAAGTCTGAGCCTTAAAGGAGAATTGCACCGGTGGAGGCATGAATATGTATTGAAATTGGGTCCTATATGTAGTCGAATAATAAAATAAAATTCTACTTTGGTGCCGTCTTGACCGAGAAAAGGCAGAAAGCGACTTTTTGGCGCTTGTGGATTGAAGACAACAACTCCCACCATGCACCACGATGCACAGCTTCGCTGGCCACTCCCGCTGATCTAGATCTCCACCTATCTTCTGCCTTGGCTGTAGCAGCCGCAGCCGCCTCCTGTTCCTCTATCAGCTTCAGCTGCTCGTCGCTACATTGCGGCTCGTAGAGGTAGCCACGAACATCTGATTCGAGCATCAGATATTCAAAATCCCCGTCTTCTATGTCAGATCCAGTACCTTTCGCCATTGTACTTTAGTTTTATCAACAGCCTCGGTTAGCTTAGCTTCAGACGCTGTGGATGTTAGTTTCTGCTGGTGAAGTCCCACCCACTGGCACTGCTCTAATAGGTCTGTAGCGTCAGACCTATTAGACTAGTGCTTGTAGTCTTACGAGAATCCTCCCCTCTTACACTTCCTATTTAATTCTACGCAAAACTCGTCATATTGCGTAATCTTAAACAGGAAGTGTTGGAGATCGATACGGATCTCTCCAGTCTCTCCAGAAAATAAGGGAATGATGCACGACCATTCAAAAATATGAGTGGGTTTCTAACGATACAAAGCTTAATGGAAATGGGTGAAGTTTCCCTTTAATGATAAGAATAATAATTTATCCGTTTTTTATCGCGCCTTTCTAAGTACTCAAAGACGCTTTACAAACAAGAAAGGAATACATACAGACAGTACAGACAATCAAACAAAAGGGAAAAAATAAATGAATAAGCAACACCACAACAATACATTAAGAGAGCGGGAGAGAGTGGAGGATGGCGGAGGATGATTTGTCAAATGTGGTAGGTGGTCCTGAAGAGATAGGTTTTAAGTGGACTTTTGAATGAGCAGAGTGTATTGGCCAGAGTTTCGGATGGCCAGAAGGACAGAGTTCCAGAGGGTAGGGGCGGCGATGGCGAAGGCTCTGTCCCCCAGGGTGCGATACTTGGTCTTGGTGATGGAGGTGAGAAGGTTGGTATCAGCGGAGCGTAGGCGGCGAGTGGGGGAGTGGCGATGGAGGAGATGTTATGTACGAGGATGCAAAGTAGTTTAGCGCTTTGTAAGTGGTGAGGAGAATCTTGAAATTGATGCGAATGTGAATGATGTGAATTTATTGGAAGCCAATGAAGTTGACGGAGGATGGGAGTAATGTGTTCTCTGGAGGGGGAGTTAGTAAGCAGGCGGGTAGCAGAGTTTTGAACATATTGCAATTTTTGAAGAATAGTGGAGGGGAGGCCATACAGAATGCTATTGCAATAGTCGAGTCTGCAAGTGATGAAGGTGTGGATTAGTGTTTCGGCAGCTGAGGATGAAAGGGTGGGTCGAAGGCGTGCAATGTTGCGGAGGTGGAAGAAGGATGTTTTCCTGACGCTGTTTGTGCGTGACTTGAAGGAGAGCGTGGGGTCCATGATGATGCCAAGGTGTCTGAACAGGGGGGAGGGAGTGACAGAGTGACCATCGATGCAAAGTGAGAAGTTCTGGGAGGTGGGGATGATGGTTTTTGGGCCGAAGATGATAATTTCAGCTTTATTGCCGTTGAGTTTGAGGAAGTTGTGGTCCATCCAGGTTTTGATGTCCTTGAGACAGTTGGTTAGAGTGGATAGGATGGCAGGAGTAATGGCTGTGGTGGTGATGTATAGTTGGGTATCGTCGGCGTAACAGTGAAATTGAGGACCATGGCGGCGGATGATGTGACCTAGTCGGAGCATGTATAGGATGAAGAGGATGGGACCAAGCACTGAGCCTTGGGGGACTCCGTGTGAGACAGGGATGGTGTGGGATTTGTGGTTGTTGATGGAGATGTAGGATGAAGAGGTAGTGATTGAAGGTGTCAACGGCAGCACTGAGGTCGAGGAGGAGGAGAATGGTGAGGGAGCCGGAGTCAGAGGAGACAAGGAGGTCGTTGGTGACCTTAATTAGGGCTGTTTCAGTGGGTTCGGAAGCCGGATTGGAATGTTTCGTATAGGGTATTGGAGAGGAGGAATTGCTTGAGTTGTGTTACAACGGCTCTTTCCAGTAGTTTTGAGAGGAATGTGAGGTTGGAGATGGGTCTGAAGTTGTTGGGGTCGTCGGAGTCAAGGCCAGGTTTTATAAGGAGGGGAGTGACAGCAGCAAGCTTAAGAGGTTGGGGAACGGTGCCAGAGTTTAAGGAGGAGTTGATGGTGTCTGTGATGAGTGGGGCAAGAGAGGTGAAACAGGCCTTGACAAGTTCTGAAGGCATGGGGTCCAGGGGGGAGGTGGAAGATTTCATGGTGGAGAGTATTTTGGAGAGGTCTGCTGCGGTTATGGGTCAGAAGATGGAAAGCCGGTGGTCAGGGGTTGAAGGAAGTGGAGGTTCTGAGTCAAGGCTTGTGGCAGAGGAGGTGGCACGCTTGTTGTGGATGATTTCTTTCTTGGAGTGGAAAAATTATAGGAAGTTATTGCATTTCTCCGGGGTGAATGTTTCCTGGGGTTTGAGGAGTTTATTTATGGTGGAGAAAATAGTGCATGGGTTGGAGTATCCAGAATGAATTAATACCAGGCAGAACGAGCTTTGTTGAGTGTTGATTTGTAGAGGTGCACGTGCTCTTTGTAGGTGAGGGCGTGTACTGTGAGACCGGTTTTGTTGTGTAGTCGTTCTAGTTGTCGAAGTTGTTTTTTGAGTTTGTGAAGTTCCGGGGTGAACCAGGGGGCTGAGTGAGTGAACATGACAGTTTTAGTTGTCAGGGGGGGCAGTTTGTTTAGACAGTGTAAAACAAACTGGCAGTAGACAGTGTGTTGTTGTAGATGTTGACGAGGTCCATGGGGGATGAATTTACCGGAAAGGTGAGGCCAGAGAGAGTGTTTGATATGCAGGTGGAGAGAGAAACTGGACAGATGGATTTAAGATTGCAGATTTTTTTTGGATTCTGTGTTGGATTTTTGGATTTTGCGGTCCTCTTTGGGTTTGGGGGCGGGAATGTCAATAACAAGTGAGATGGCCAGATGGTCAGAGATGGAGAGGTCGGTGCTGGAGTCATTGTGGATGTGGAGGCCAGTGGAGCAAACCAGGTCTAGGATGTGCCCACGGTTGTGGGTGGGAAAGTTAATATGTTGGTTGAAGCTAAAGCAGTTGAGTAGGTCCAGGAGGTCCATAGCGTTTTTACATTCCGGGGAGTCAATGTGGAGGTTGAAATCGCCGAGGAGTAAAATAGATTGCGAGATTCAAAATAGTGCATTGATGAATTCAGAGAGATCTGGTAGGTATGATGGGTTGGGTTTGGGGGGGCGGTAAATGATTGAAATGACGAGAGGTTTGGGGCCGGGTAGTTTGAAAGCCAGGTGTTCAAAATCATGGGGCAGCAGGGATGGAGGGGTAGTGGGGTGGGTTGGAGGTCTTGATGGTAAACAGCAGCAATGCCCCCTCCTCCTCCTTAAGGAATATTCAATATTGTCAATTTTTTACCCCTGACCTCTGTAAGAGTTGAAAAAGATTTTTGAAAGGGCTTGCAATAAACTTTACTTTTTGGTAGGTCATTTATTTTGGAAGCATTTGAAATAAATCATGCAATAAATCAAATAATTAATATTCTAGTTTACTCCGACTAGTTTTTCCAGATGGCCTTCCCTAGCATTAATGCATTCACCACATACTTATTCTATAGTGCTGCTCCACCAATCATAAACATTCATTTTATCTGTATTCACAACAAGGCCTCAAATTAAAGGTTAGAAGACGTTGAGCAAGGCATCACTCCCCTGTCTTCCAGATTTAAGCCTTTACTTTGAAGCCTCGACATAATACCAGATTATGATGTGGTGCCCCCTCAATAAAATGGATGGGTGATCATTTGTCTCCTTACATCACATGACAGTATACTTATAGTATATTTATATATTAGCACACAGTATAGAAATCCCAAAAATAGTTAATGCTAATACTGTATTAGTGCATGCCCCCCCCCAACCCCACACTCACACACACCTACCTACCTGTTCCTATTGGTCGAATGCTCAACAAGAAGCTTAAGCGACTGTTGAATCGGCTTGGTGATGATGCTACATCCGTGTGTCCTAACAGGATGGGTGTCAGTTAAATCTTCGACTAAGTCATCAGACATTTTGGGAACTAATTGGCCAGTAGACTCCGCCTCTATTTGATTGCCACACCCTGTGAATTACCAACGTTGGAGCAAGAAGTCAAAGGTGCTGAGAAAGTCATGGTGAAAATGTGTGTGTTGGGTGGATTTTCTGGATTAACGCAAGGATGAACATTGAGGATTCTCATCCGTGCTATGGACCTTATTGGTGATTATCTATTTTATATCTATCGCTTTATATCCTGTGTCATTTACCTGTCAATCTTTACTATCTTGCTGCATGTGTTGCATTCATTTAATACAATTATAATTCAGAGCATCACCCTGGTCTCCTCCAATTACTAAAAATATTATTTAGACCAAGATCCTCACTGTACAGAGCAGCTGCTGTTCCTTCATGGAGCCCCAGCAGTAGGCTAGTGCTCCGTGCTCAAGGGACCGAAGGATCACTGACAAAGATTTTTGGGCTGTTCAGTAGAAAAGGCTGGAATGGTGCTTTCCTATTGTCTGCTCCTATGACCTATTTCGTGCCCATAACCAGAGATTAAAATGTCTGTCACCGGCAGCATAATGTCATTGTATGGAATAATGAGTAGTATACGTTGTAAGTATAGAAATATAATTATAATGATTATGAAATGTATGGAATCAAATTAATCTTAATTAATAGAGCAGTGATTTAAGGAATAGTAATCTATTAGGAAACTTGAACATTTTCCAGATCGAGACAGAGGTGTTTCTTATTGGATTATACAGGATCCCAACATTCTCTAAGGGTTTTTAATTGCTACTTGGCACT
>NC_079417.1:22721324-22738824 GCF_026213295.1 Gadus chalcogrammus | reverse complement strand
GATCTGAATGGAGCAGTTCTGCTGCTGAACTGGATGCTTAGATGAACAGTAGGTCAGTTTAGCTTATATTTATAGATTTTTTTATTAGTATAGAGGATCTCATACTTCTAAACCTATACAAGAAACCAATTAATATTCAAAACTTCCTTTGGTGCTTTAATCAAGTTTCCTTCCGTCTGTCTGTCTGTCTGTCTGTCTATGTCTGTCTTTCTCTCCGTCTCTATCTTCCTCACCCTTATCTCTGTATCACACACACACACACACACACACACACACACACACACACACACACACACACACACACACACACACACACACACACACACACACACACACACACACACACACACACACACACACACACACACACACACACACACACACACACACACACACACACACACACACACACACAGACACACAGGCTTGGCTTAATTTCTACATATATGGGGTGTGCCTGCCCGGGAATTGGCTGCATTTAACATGCAATCCCCATCCATCCGTCCCTCCCAGCAGGGGAGCTTCAACGCCCACAGGAGGGAGAGAGAGAGAGAGAGAGAGGGAGAGAGAGAGAGAGAGAGAGAGAGAGAGAGGGATTGACTGACAGGGACATAGATAGAAATGGAAAGATGGAGAGTCAGAGAGTGGAACAGAGAAGTAGATTGGCAGAGGGGAAGGGAGGGGGAAGGAAAGATGGTGTTAAAGTCAAATAAGAAGGAAGGGATTTGTATGCAAAAGGAAAAGTGAATGTGAGGGAGTAATACACATAGAGGCCAGTGAGATAAGGAAAGAGCCAGGGTGAGGGTGATATGGGAGAGGAGAGCATGGAAAGAGACACAGAGAGACCAGAGCCCTGAACCTCTGTGTACGCAGGAGCTTGTCTAGTCTCTGTGACAGAGGAGAACAGGCCAAGACTCACCCACTGCTTCCTGGTAAGGGTTGTGGACGGGGGAAGGGTCAAAGTGCTCGGGTATCCAGATTCAAACGTCCCCCAGCGCCTTGTTGGGATCATGCATGTGTGAGCGACAGCCGAGACAATGATTGATTCCAGGAGAACACGGAGTGATGGGCTGGCTTCCATTAGGATGGATAAACGATTGTCTTTTATGTTGTTCTGAGTCATCTACAAATAACTGTCGTCAGCATGTTACCATGAACAGGATAGATTAGACTGTAAAGGTTAAAGTTTGATTGATAGCTTTACACACATCCAATAACCAGTGTATTTTTTGCTACAACATGTGTGTGTGTGTGTGTGTGTGTGTGTGTGTGTGTGTGTGTGTGTGTGTGTGTGTGTGTGTGTGTGTGTGTGTGTGTGTGTGTGTGTGTGTGTGTGTGTGTGTGTGTGTGTGTGTGTGTGTGTGTGTGAGAGAGAGAGGACGTGTGTATGCAAGATATCCTGTTTTCTGCTCTGGTAATCAGAGTAACAGGATTACACAGGAATTACCCAGTGTCCTTGACAACAATACACACACACACTTTCGTTAACATGTTCACACAAACATACACACACACACACACACACACACACATACACACACACAAACACACACACACACACACACACTCACTAACATATTCACACACACACGCCAGGTTGTCGAGCTTGCTGGATTACACCGTGATAATATTTAGCTCTAATGTAGACGTTTCGGACGGAAGCACACACAGACAGAAAGGTAGAAAGACAAACAGACAGACAGAAAGACAAACAAAACAAGAATGAGTTTCAGTAAGAGGTTGAATTGTTCTGTTCTATACCCCCGTCTCCTTGTGCCTCTGCTGGCTCTTCATCATCAAAGAGCGCTTCATTTGAGTGCCCTGGAGTTAGTTGTCCTCTAACGGTACGGCCACACCAAACGCGTTACTCGCGTTAGGGGCGTCAAAATTCGGCATTTTTGCATAGGGAACCATTGGTATAGGCGCGTAGACGCGTTACATGCGATGAAGCGTCAAGTTAGGGGCGTTACGCGCGTCAGACGCACGTAATTACGCACGTAAACGCAGTAACGCGCCCAACGCGCCAACGCCCGGAGTTCAGAAATCTGAACTTTCAACGCTCCAACGCGTGACGCTGGGCCGCGATAGCCAATCAGCGTTGAGCTTGACCCGACGTCACTGGCAGAGAGTAGTGAGCTTGGACAGAAGCATACGGCCGACATTTTTCTTTATTCTGGGTGGAAATAGTAACATAGTTACGCTATTAAATGCGTTTATGGAAACATTTTTAGCGAGAAATGTGCATTTTACTTTCATAATGTTCGCTCGGTGAATGTGAAGGATGTTTGGTTTGATAGTTATGACGAAGAGGGAACGCTCCGTTCACTTGCATGGACAGAGTCTCTGGATGCTAAGCAACCTCAATGTCTTGGCGGACTATTTCTCTGCTGATCAACACTACGAATGCTGGAAACACACCAGACACACCATGTGAAGTTATTTAAACCGATTATTGTTATTTATATCAGAGATTATTTAATCTAACCCGATCTTCTCCCTGCTACCCTTTGGCAGGCGCTACCGGGCCACCACAGCCCGCACCTCCAGACTGCAGAACAGTTTCATCCCCAGGGCCATCACAGAACTTAATAATCACACTACACTCCTACCCTCCACCCAGCACAACTGCACTTTTGTTAGTGGTTGCACAAACAAATTTCGTTGTGTATCCAATGCACAATGACAAATAAAGTCTATTCTATTCTATTCTATTCTAAACTCTTCACCCACACGGCGGCGTTTGGGTTTCCTACCTCGGACTCCAGCGCAGCCACGGCCGACAACTATCTTTATTCTGGGTGGAAATAGTGACATAGTTACGCCATTAAATGCGTTTATGGAAACATTTTTAGCGAGAAATGTGCATTTTACTTTCATAATGTTCGCTCGGTGAATGTGAAGGCTGTTTGGTTTGATAGTTATGACGAAGAGGGAACGCTCCGTTCACTTGCATGAACATGGACTCATCTAGCTGCGTTGGCGCGTTGACGCGTTGGAAGCGTTGAACCGAGTAACCACCCCACAATGATCAAGCGTCAGGTTAGGCGCGTTACTCGCGTTATCCAACGCGAGTAACGCGTTTGGTGTGGCCGCACCGTAAGCCAGAGAGACAACAGGTAATCTCAACAACAACCAAGTGTGCAAAGTGTTTGGAGTGGGAAAGCCGTAGCTATTTATGGGGGAACATCGAGACGACGGTACGCCCTCTTTGAATAACGCCTCTGCCTTTCAATATGGACATGTTTAGTTCATAACTGAATTGGGCGTCAAAAAAAAAAAATTGGACCAAAATTGCATGAGAATTGAACGAAGGTCTGATGGGACTCTTGTGCTGGGTGAGGCTGCACACCTGGCATTGAGTAATCAGTGTGCACAGGTTAAACCAGCCATCCTCACACACACTCAGTGAGAGCTCCTGCATGGCAACATGAACACCAGGCCTTGTATCACCAACCAACCTTTGCAATAAACTATTTCAACAACCCCGCCCTGTGTCCTTTTGTCAGGAGGGCCCCCCTAGCTGGCGTGTAGCATTTGACATTGCTATGAATACCACATCATCTCATCTCATCTTCATCCGCTTATCCGGGGTCGGGTCGCGGGGGGAGCAGCTCAAGCAGGGGGCCCCAGAATTCCCTTTCCCGGGCCACATTAACCAGCTCTGACGGGGGGATCCCGATGCGTTCCCAGGCCAGTGTTGAGATATAATCTCTCCACCTAGTCCTGGGTCTTCCCCGAGGTCTCCTCCCCACTGGACGTGCCTGAAACACCTCCCCAGGGAGGCGCCCAGTGGGCATCCTTACCAGATGCCCGAACCACCTCAGCTGACTCCTTTCTAAGTAAAGGAGCAGTGGCTCTAATCCGAGTTCCTCACGGATGGCTGAGTTTCTCACCCTATCCCTAAGGGAGACGCCAGCCACCCTTCTGAGAAAACTCATCTCGGCCGCTTGTACCCGCGATCTCGTCCTTTCGGTCATCACCCAACCCTCATGACCATAGGTGAGGATAGGAACGAAGAACGACCGGTAGATCGAGAGCTTTCCCTTCCGGCTCAGCTCTCTTTTCGTAACAGCGGTGCGGTAAAGTGAACGCAATACTGCCCCCGCTGCTCCGATTCTCCGGCCAATCTCACGCTCCATCGTACCCTCACTCGTGAACAAGACCCTGAGGTACTTGAACTCCTTCACTTGGGCCAAGGACTCATTTCCTACCCGGAGAAAGCCATCCACCGGTTTCCTGCTGAGAGTCATGGCCTCAGATTTAGCGGTGCTGATCCTCATCCCAGCCGCTTCACACTCGGCTGCCAGCCGATCCAGTGAGTGCTGAAGGTCACAGGCCGATGATCCAATGAGGACCACATCATCTGCAAAAAGCAGTGACGAGATCCTCAGACCACCGAACTGCAACCCCTCCCCACCACGACTACGCCTCGATATCCTGTCCATGTATATCACAAACAGGATTGGGGACAAGGCGCAGCCCTGGCGGAGACCAGCACCCACTGAGAACGAAACTGACTGGCTGCCAAGGACGCAAACACAGCTCTCGCTTTGGTAGTACAGAGATTGGATGGCCCTGAGGAGAGACCCCCTTACCCCATACTCCCGCAGCACCTCCCACAGTTTCTCCCGGGGGACCCGGTCATACGCCTTCTCCACAAAACACATGTAGACCAGATGGGCATACTCCCAGGCCCCCTCCAGGATCCTTGCGAGAGTGAAGAGCTGGTCCGTGGTTCCACGTCCGGGGCGAAAACCGCATTGTTCCTCTTCAATCTGAGGTTCGACGCTCGGCCGAACCCTCCTTCCCAGCACCTTGGAGTAGACTTTACCAGGGAGGCTGAGAAGTGTGATACCCCGGTAATCGGCACACACTCTCTGGTCCTCCTTTTTGAATAGGGGAACCACCACCCCGGTTTGCCACTCCTTTGGCACTGTACCCGACCCCCACGCAATGTTGAATAGGCGTGTCAACCAAGACAGCCCCTCAACACCCAAAGCCTTTAGCATTTCTGGCTGGATCTCATCAATCCCTGGGGCTTCGCCACTGCGGAGATGTTTGACTACCTCAGTGACCTCCACCAGGGAAATTGACAACGAAACACCATCAACCTCGAGCTCTGCCTCCAACATAGGGGGCGTGTTATTCGGATTCAGGAGTTCCTCAAAGTGTTCCTTCCAACGTCCGACGACCTCCTCAGTTGAGGTTAACAGAGTCCCATCCTTACTGTACACAGCTTGGATGGTTCCCTGTTTCCCCCTCCTGAGTTGCCGGATAGTCTTCCAGAAACACTTTGGTGCCGACCGAAAGTCCTTCTCCATGGCCTCTCCGAACTTCTCCCACCGCTGCTTAGCCTCCAACACGGCAGCAGCTGCAGCCCTTTGAACCTGTCGGTACCCTGCAACCGAGTCAGGAGTCCTCCAGGATATCATATTCCGGAAGGCCTCCTTCTTCAATCGGACGGCTTCCCTGACCACCGGTGTCCACCACGGTGTCCGAGGGTTACCGCCCCTTGAGGAGCCTAAGACCCTGAGGCCACAGCTAGCCGCCGCAGCTTCAGCAATGGAGGCTTTGAACACCGCCCACTCCGGCTCAATGCCCCCAACCTCCACAGGAATGCCGGAAAAACTCAGCCGGAGGTGTGAGTTGAAGATACCTAGGACGGGGGCCTCCTTTAGACGTTCCAGATTCACCCGCACTACTCGTTTGGGCTTACCAGGTCTATCCGGAAATTTCCCCCATTCCCTGATCCAACTCACCACCAGATTGTGGTCGGTTGACAGCTCCGCCCCTCTCTTAACCCGAGTGTCCAAAACATGCGGCCTCAGATCAGATGACACGATCACGAAATCGATCATCAATCTTCGGCCTAGGGTACTCTGGTACCAGGTACACTTATGAGCATCCTTATGTTCGAACATGGTGTTCGTTATGGATAATCCATGACTAGCACAGAAGTCCAATAACAAACGACCGCTCGGGTTTAGATCAGGGAGGCCGTTCCTCCCACGCCCACGTGTCTCCATCGTTGCCCACGTGGGCGTTGAAGTCTCCCAGCAGAACTACGGAGTCCTCTACAAGACTCCATACAGGGTCTCCAAGAAGGCCGAGTACTCTGAACTGCTGTTTGGTGCATACGCACAAACAACAGTCAGAGTTTTCCCCCCTAAAACCCTTAGGCGTAGGGAGGCGACCCTCTCGTCTACCGGGGTAGCCAGCCAGGGATTTATGAGTATCCCCACACCCGCCCGGCGCCTCACGCCCTCGGCAACTCCGGAAAAGAATAGAGTCCAACCCCTATCCAGGAGTACGGTACCAGAGCTAAGACTGTGTGTGGAGGTAAGCCCCACCAGATCTAACTGATAGCGCTTCACCTCCCTCACAAGCTCCGGTTCCATTCCCCACAGCGAGGTGACATTCCACGTCCCCAGAGCCAGCTTCTGCCGCCCGGGTCTGGTCCGTCGAGACCCCTGACCTTCGCTGCCACCCATTCTGCCATATGCTATGAATACATTTTTTAAATAATATCAGTGTTGTGCAGGGAAAGGGGGGACAAGTGGAGGAAGGCCCTTGCTTCCCCGGACCTCTGCACCAGCTGCTGGTGAGAATGTGTGAAGGCAGAGCCGGTGGTAACACTTCCTCCAGGCTCCGGGGCCACCGGGTGGACACACCTGCAAGGGTGACTCATCCGTTTGGCAGAGGGAGTGACTCGCTGGGAGCCGAGGCAGGAGCAGAAACATCAGTCACTCATTTATCTATTTGTTTGTGTTGCATGTGTGTTTTGTGTGTGTGTTTGTGTGTGTATACAACTCGCTTTTGGTGTGACTATGTAACACTTTTTCACGAAAAGGGCAGCCTTTGTACACACACAGACAGAGACACACACACACACACACACACAAACCCACACACAAACACACACACATACACACATACGCAAATACACACACAGGCACATACACGCTCTGAGCTGAGTGCAATGTGCATATTTGCATGAAATTGAAGTGGCGGTAGTGGCAATGAGAAACATGATTTTTCATGTGCTGGCATCCTTTCGGACCAGCGTGCAGAATGCAGATATGGCAGGAAAACCTTTACCCGCTGAGCCGTGGAATTCATATTTGCGTGCGCTCCCGTGCTTTTTATGAGAAACGTATATGTGCTCCCGGCGTGGTGATAACCCCCGCTGGGCCTCCCACACACTCTGAGAGGTAATGTCTTGTGTTTTAGGCGGATCCGTCTCCTCTTGTGTTCTTCTACCCTCCGTGTACGCTATTGTCGATCGTGTATCTTCTTCATTTACCTCTGGATGTTTGTTTCATCTGCCAACAGTAATATTGATGTAGATTTGTTTCTCCAACTTTACCGCTAAATTCATCAGGATGTGTTGAAATAAAGATTGTCTAGAAAGAGCCAATCAAATCGAAGTTCACTGGAGGATGAAATGGGCGGCCAGATAACAAGACTCTTACTTAAGTGTGATGTGTTGGCAACCTGGAGCTTTATAGAGGTCAGACTGCAGATTATTTTATGAATTTGAATGAACTTCTGTCTCAGCATTTTGTTTCTGTCTGTCTGGAGTCTTGTGGCCTCATAAAACCTTGTGAAGTCTTGTCTTGTAAAGTGTAGTCGTGTAGGGTCTGGTCTTGTAGAGGCTGGTCTTGTAGCATCTGTTCTTGTAGGTTCTCCTCTTGTAGAGTATCCTTCTAGAGCAGGGGTCTCCAGCTCAACTTACCTGGGGGCAACTGGAGGTAGAGTCTGGGTCAGGCTGGGCCACATCAAGTATTCCACAAAAGAAAGTAGCACAACTCACCCAATCTAAGTTAATGATCGGGCTATAATGAGATCACGTTGGCTATGCAATCGCTGACAACAGGGGACATTTGATAGTGGTTGGTGGAAACCGGGACATTTTAGCGTTCTTTGGCTTTTGTCGGGATTGAGGACACGCAACACAAAATTCGGACTGACATCTGGTCACCATATCACTAGTGATAAAAAAGCCTTGCAAGCGACTCAGCAAAAATGTGCGGTTGACAACAAAGCGCGGGCCACATTAACCCTAGACTTTGATGTCAAGTAAGGGGCCAGAAAATATCATCCCGCGGGCCTCAATTGGCCTCCGGGCAGCGAGTTTGAGACCCCTGTTCTAGAGTCTCCTTCTAGAGTCTCATCTTGTAAAGTGTAAAGTCCGTTCTAGAGTCTCGTTCTGGATTCTCGTTCTAGAGTCTCGTCTTGAAGCATCTCGTAGAGTCTCATTCTAGATTCTCATTTTGTCTTGTATAGTCTACCTAGAGTCTCGTTCTAGAGTCTCATTCTAGAGTCTCATCTCGTCTTGTAGAGTCTCGTCTTCTTAAGTCTCATCTTAAAGAGTCTTGGAGAGTCTTAGAGAGTCTTGTCGGATAAAGGAAGTATATGTCTTCATTACAATTGGGAACTCGCTATAGACACTGTGTGTGTGTGTGTTTGTGTGTGTGTGTGTGTGTGTGTGTATATGTGTGTGTGTGTGTGTGTGTGTGTGTGTGTGTGTGTGTGTGTGTGTGTGTGTGTGTGTGTGTTTGTGTGTGCTTGTGTGTGGGGGGGGGGGGGGATGTATGACAAGACTGTTTATCAGTCTCTCACACATGCAAATTGAAGAAAAGGAGGAAAATATGATGAAGTATTCCCTCTCTCTCTTCAATCCAAAAGAACAAGGTCTGGGCGATTTCATGGGAAATCATTAGCTGCGCTCCCAGCTAAGGATCCTTTATTAATCTGCGTTATGAAGCCCAGACCCATCTGCCTGTGGGAAGAGCCTCACCTCTGCGCTGCGCGGGGCATCCTGGATCGATAGCATCCCCTTCCAGGATATCATAGCCCGCTCACAACACCCCCCCGCCTGAGGGGTGCTCGGCCCGTCTTAATCAGGCTTTCTGTGGAAGCATCCTCCCAGGCCTGGAGGTATCTGAGGGGAGGGGGTTTGTTTCCCTCCCGTCTGTTGTCTGGGTGGTCTCATCAAGGGTCCAATGTGGAGGGCGGCGCGGTGTGAATACGAGATGGCCCATCAGGAGGCAGAATCTGAATCATAAACGGGGCTTCCAGTGGATTTTATGAAACCATAATCAGCGGACCACCTGCGCTGGTGGTGTGTGTGTGTGTGTGTGTGTGTCCGCTGCAGGTATGTGTGTGAGTCTGGTGGATGGTGGGGAGCACACCACCCACACACGCAGACACACACACACACATTCACATGTGCACACATGCGCCTATGCACACACACGCACGCACGCACGCACGCACGCACGCACGCACGCACGCACGCACGCACGCACACACACATACACACACACGCACACGCACACACACCCACACACCTTCTCTACTTGTCTCCCCTCAAAAAACAGGTTTCCCTTCAATCTGAAGTTCACATCTTTCCTTTCTGTTAAACGTAAACCAAATATGTCATCATATCTAGTACATTTGTAAATCAAAACTCTTGCTAAGCTGACAGGTTCAAATGGGTGTGGCAGTCTACCTTACTGCTGATTGGCTGAATGGCACAATTGGTAGCCCTCAGGTAGCAGGTAGTCATTAGATTGTCTACACGCACAGAATGACACACGGTCCAGATGACCAACTAACCGACAGACTGGGCAACTGATTGCTGGAATAACATGTTGATCCAGCAGATGTCTGATGGAATAATAGGACATAATCTTTCTGGCTATTAGCCAATCACGCCACATCCCCTCCTGAATCCTCCGTTCATTATCCATCAAGACACTGTTCGCTGTCTGTGTACGCCTCATTAGGGGCACACAAGCTACCGCAAACACCCGGGTAAGGACTGATGGAGAATGAAGTTCTGTCTCTAAATAGACACAGAAAGGCACGCACGCACGCATGCACACACTTACGCACACACACACACACACACACACACACACAGCCAGGCTATGCTAAACATGCATATATATAGCTGGGCTCCTATGCATGATAACATGTGTTTATTTGATGATAACGTGTTGGTAGTGTTATTCATAGTGTTGGTGTTTACTGATTCACCAGCTGGGAAGGAAGGTGCAGGCATTACAATGGAGGATTGAACAAGCCATTTGAACTGGACAAACACTGTGTGTGTGTGTGTGTGTGTGTGTGTGTGTGTGTGTGTGTGTGTGTGTGTGTGTGTGTGTATGTGTGTGTGTGTGTGTGTGTGTGTGTGTGTGTGTGTGTGTGTGTGTGTGTGTGTGTGTGTGTGTATATATATGTGAGCTGTGAGTGTGTTTCGGCACTCAGTTCAAAAGGGAGACCAGAGGTACTTGTATAACTGAAGCAAAACACGATGAGCGATTTACTAAAACACACACGCACGCACAAGCACGCACACACACACACACACACCACACACACTTGTGGGTGTGTGTTTGTTATGTGTCAGATTAAATGTCTTGTCCCATGAGTGTATGTCCCCTGTTGAGGCAAATACAAGCACACACATTCACACACACACACACACACACACACACACACACACACACACACACACACACACACACACACACACACACACACACACACACACACACACACACACACACACACACAC
Organism: Gadus chalcogrammus; assembly: GCF_026213295.1. NCBI lineage: Eukaryota > Metazoa > Chordata > Actinopteri > Gadiformes > Gadidae > Gadus > Gadus chalcogrammus. Next base: position 22,728,239 of record NC_079417.1, on the reverse strand, counting down.
ACACACACACACATACATACACATACACAGACAAACACACACCACTTGAATATTCATGTCAAGCTGTTGCACTCCTGGTCACGATCAAAGTGTTTGTGTGTGTGTGTGTGTGTGTGCGTGTGTGTGTGTGTGTGTGTGTGTGTGTGTGTGTGTGTGTGTGTGTGTGTGTGTGTGTGTGTGTGTGGGTGTGTGTGTGTGTGTGTGTTGACAAATCAAGGGATGAACAGGTAAATACTGTTGTTGAACTCCTCTAATTATTTACCCTTTGTTTACTTTGTTCACTCCCAGTATTTTCTGCTATGTGTGAACATTATCTTTAATACCTTTATACAAGATGTATGTATGTGGGCCTCAGTGATGTCAGTCCACTCCTATTGTTGTCTTTTGTTCATGTGTATTCTCAGAAACACCTGCTCTGAGAATACACAGAGCCGGATATAGCATTAAATAATGTAAAGACCAAAGAATACATGACTGCGGTTGAGCAGACATGTATTACTGTTGAGAGGCTGAATAAAATGGGTTAGTTCAACAATGTTTAGCGGCTAGTTTTACAACAATGATTACTGCCATGAACGTCCAGGCATCCAAACTGAAAGTCAAAAGTGTAGCAGTATACCGCTCCTTTGGTGGCTTATTGGAGAAATCACACATCTCAATGGCAGCTAATAAAGCTACACAATAGGACAATTTTAAAGAAGCCGACCCTTGACACTTGGTGCTAAGAACATCCTTACTTACTATCGACACTGATATATTGTTCTTCCTTCTTCTGACAAATGTACTTACTGTAAGTCGCTTTGGATAAAAGCTTATGCTAAATGCCCCCAATGTAAATGTTAATGTAAATGTAAGAAGCGCTCCTCTGAGAACTCCTCAGAGTAGCGCTTCTAATGGGCGGCACGTTCTCCAGGGGAAGCAGAAATGGGAGTTGTGGAGGGTGAACAGGAAAGGGGACAGCACAGACCCTAGGGGGGATCTGTGCTAGCTTGAGTGGCTGAACGGTGTTGGAGAAGCGCTGCATCCTGCAGTGCTGGTCTGACTCTCCAGATGTTTGTGGGATGCATGGCACATCATGATGATAGTCTCATCCACAGCGATGTTTGCCTTCAAAACCGCACTGGACCCAGAGAGTCACTCACTAAGGGAACTGAGGGGTATTCCATCAAAGTTCGCTAACGAAAGCGGCGCTTAGTTGATTATGCCCAGTTAGAACTAACGCCATCTTCCACTTGAGGCTAAAGCCATTCCATCAGCACAGTTTCAGCTTCGCCTTGCTCAGGCTAGTTCAAGCCAGGCTTACGTTATCGTGGCTTACGCACGCTCACAGGATATGTAACCAGCCCAGAACCGTGAACATCGAATCATGGATCAACTGTCCGAAAAGGACTGAGCGGGATCTTTTCCAGAGGCAAACAGAAGCTGCTTGTGGAGGTCTATTAGGAGTACAAGCATATAATAAATCAAAAAGGGAACACCGTAACCATTGATAAAAACAGGGAGGCTGCCTTGCAATAATATCGCCGATCTTCTGAATGAATAAGTAGTATTAAGCGTAACATATTTAAATGTAACATTGACGGTAGCTTTGAATTCAGGGAGATAGTCTGGAGGTAATGTATCAGACTTGCGCCCGGTCATCTGGGGTTCAATCCTCACCTAATTAGCAATTGAGGAAGGATTACTAGAGAAATCAAACAACTTTTATTTTCCATTTCTTTGAATATTCTAAATTGACTAACCATAGTATTTATCTCAACAGAGTTGGTCTCGGCTGCCCGCCGAGAAACTCACCTGAATGGAATTTATGTGGCTGACATTTCCCATGCAGCAGTGTCTTCATTTCACTATCAGTAAAATTAATATTAACATTAACTTTACCATGTTTATTTTTGCAAGTTATATTTGGGTTCTAGGGATAATGTAGGACATATTTATTCGATAAAAAGTCATTTGTAAGCCCTCTGTCCTCTGATATAAAGGAAATTACAAAATTGAGCCAACGGCAAAAATTGCAGGACATACTCAGGACCCGGACTCGCTTCGCCCGAACCACAGGGCAAATGCTAGACCACTCACCCAACTGCTAATTCAAAAATTAGACAAAATACATAGAGTTGGATGAAAATGTGTTGAGAAAATACCCACGATAACAATAGATAGCAATTCATTTAATTATTTTCTTTGCATAATTTAATATTAGACCCTTAGTGAAAGTATACGCTGTTTGTTCTACATAAATGTACATTTATGACAAAATCGTGCGGACTAGACAGTTGGACTTCTCTGAAACACCGCTCAAGTAAGCCTGACAGTTAGCCTGGTACCGACCAGGTTAGTTTGGTCAGATAAATTGCCATGGTTACATAGCAGAGATTCCCTTAAGCCACGTTAATGGAATGCAACTCTAGCTGAAAGTAGTGTTGCTTGGCGAAATAAACCCGGCTTTGCCATTAGCTTGGTTGATGGAATACCCCTTTGGGGTGCTGCAGGGACAGCCTCTCAAAGTACTTCTGTCCCGGTGAGCTTTTGGGGCACAGACCCCAAAAGCGTGTTGAGAGTGTTGCAGGTCAAATACTGGTGGAAGTTCGTCAGAGTTTTGGAGAGCTTTAAAATGGTGACCATGATGAATATGCTGGGGTGTTTCTCTCTGTAATCCCAGTGGAGTGGATGATGTCACTCTCTCCATCCACCCCTACACTGCGACATAACTAATGACAGTAATGGCGCGTGAGGCTTCTCGTGGCAAATAGCCTGGCCTCAAACTGGCAACCAGTGGCTCTAATTCCGGGGTACGGAGGCGTTCCTTTGCAGTTATAAATTCTTGGGTTACACCATCTGGAGATTACAAAGACAGCGAGCCATTTCCCTCTCCTCACCTCTCGGTTTATCTCTGCTGGCTGGCACCAGCGTAGAGCTGGCCGGTTCCACCTCACAGCAGTGTGTTCCCGTTCAGCCAAACCTCCGTGAAGCACAACGTACCAGACTCTCGGTGCATACGCTGGTCTCCCATCGTCGCTGATGGTCTAGTGGTGCCAGCGCTCTGACGTTACTACATGACGACAGAGGGCTGGTAGGGCTGACATCTCATATTTTTCTCCCCACGATCCCATTGACCCGCGTCTCGGCAGCTCAATCCATGGATGTTGCTTCTACTCCGCCCGGATGGGCAAGGAGCGCTTCATATGAACACACAAACGTCCGGCAACCGGGTGTGGCGATTGTTCTAGCTGGACTCAAATTAACCTCTAACTGGCTGAAGGAAGACTATGAAAAACGTTCGACACGTACATTATTGCCTCGACAAAGTACCCAGCCCAGTACAAATGTAGGAGTTTGTGTGTGTGTGTGTGTGTGTGTGTGTGTGTGTGTGTGTGTGTGTGTGTGTGTGTGTGTGTGTGTGTGTGTGTGTGTGTGTGTGTGTGTGTGTGTGTGTGTGTGCGTGTGTGTGTGTGTGTATACTTGATGGTACGTAGATACAAGTGTGTGCGGGCCATGTTTCAGTGTGTGTAGCTGTGGGCGGCAGCCTGCATGCCACAGACGGCAGATTTAATGGTGTTTTACCGGATTAGCGGCTTAGCCTGAGTGAGGAGGCAGCGTGGAGGGAACAGGCTCCTCATGCCATCGCCCAAAACGTGCCTTTAATGGACAAACATGCAGCAGACAGCAGCAACAAACTGAGGGCTAAACATGGCTGGGGGAGCCACTGTTGGGACTGAAGGGCTCGGTAGATGGAAGGGAAGAAGGGAGAGTCTGAGAGTTTGGGAACTAACTAAAACAAAAACGATTTGTGTACAGAGAAATGAATAAGGAACAAATGAAGAAAACAATAAAAAAAAGAGTTAACAGCCTTCTGAAGACATTCTAAACTAGTTAGTTTTTCAAGGTCTAGTTCACTTTATTAACATTGCCCTCACCAGCCCCTGTAGTGGATAAAACCCACGGTCTAATACTCCAATACTAACACATTACAAGAGGTCGAGAAGGACTAGGGTTGAATGATCAAGGCTTTTCTGTCACTGCAGAGAGTAACAACATCACGTGAGTTGGTTTCGAAAGAACTCGCGAACAGTCTCGGAGCTCCAAGTTATATCCTAATTGTGTGGTCTCCCCCAAGATGTCCTTGGCCAATCACAATGCTCTATGCTACAGGCCCGCCCTGTTCGCCATTAGCATTTATGTCCCGCCCACGACGTCTAAAATCCATTCCATACAGTAATTCAAGCATTACGTACAGAAGGGTGACATCTTAAACATTAGTTGCATGAAGTTACATGTTATACATTAGTTATATATGACTGGCTACAGAGGGATGTCTGTCTGATCCTCTGAGCTGTTGAATAACAATGGAACAAGGTCTGGAGCCTGTCCCTCCCCCCCTGCTGGTACATTTTTTTCCACTACTATATATCAACATTTGGCAAATATCCTTTTAAGCCTTCATTATTTTCTACCACACCACACCAGCCAATCAACTCTCGGTATGTAAAATATGTATCCCCTGGTAACTTTATTTACCACGTCGGACAGCCTGGGCTCAGCAATTAAAACTATAAATGACTCTTGTGCCCGGTGCAAATCTAAAAAGGGTTGGTCTGAAGTAGCCTAATTACCCGTAGGTGTGGTTTGGGCGTAACGTGCAATAAACCAATGAGAGTGCCATCCCCCATCTGAACGAAAACTTAACACACATGATATGCGGTAACTGTGGTTCTATTTAATGATATACGCAATACATTATAAACATCGTTTCTTATCAGTATTGTATGCATTATCGTTATCAACTTGTGTTCCTAATATGCATGTGCCCCCCCGTTAATATACATTGCCATGGATGGTATTATGCGTTACGTGTTTAGTTTGCGTGTGTTTAAACAGATGGACGCTCACACGCGGGCCTGCATTCATTCATTCTTTTACACATACACATACGCGCGCCGGCATTCATTCATTCTTTTTAACACTCACTCGCGGTAAATCTATGTTCTCTCACGAACAAATCCTCATCAATCCTAATAGTTATGGGCATGTACACGATGTCTGTGTCAAGAAAATATGTGTTTGCTGTACGGTGTTTGCAGATGCATTGATTTAAAAGTACAACTTATTACCGCTTCTATCAGCTGTTCTCTCCCAAATAATTTACCAAGCATGTGCGGCTAGGTAGATGAGAGAAGCAAAGTGTATGCGCGAGGTGCACAAGCAACATTATGCATGCACCCTTAAAATAGCATCTGAACAACGCGCCACTGACTTTAAACCAGGTATCTCCTGGTTTGTGGCGCAAGTGGTTTCTGAAACGTCAAAATAGCACCAGGGAACGTTTGCCCCAGATCACACCTCCCCCTTGCGCCGAACCGCCCCTTGGGGCGCAAGATCATTCCCTTATTTACCGACGTGTGGCGCAGGAGGGAAAAGAACGCTCTGTGCCAGTTGAAAACTAGCAACGACACATGCGCCAGGGAGAAAGTCAATTGCGCCTAATGCTAGATAGGGCCCTAGGTGATATGTGATTAATTTCAGCAGCTGAAGAGCATTTGCATTTTTAGAAAAATAGCGTTTTAACAGGCAGGCTTTCAGTTGTAACTGATCACAATATTTCAATAGTGAAAAATGCTCATCGTTCTTATTTTTTTGAAGCCTTTATGAGTGCAGATATTCAGGTATTATAAATAATCATGCACGGTATTATTTGCATGAGGGTCAGCGGGCCACATTTTCCCATCATTTCACATATAAAAGAGATAAAAATAGAAATAAAAGAGATAAAGAGAAATCGGAGAGGGCAACAGAATGTTTATCAAAAAGTGGAAAAGATGAACATGGAGTATTTATCCGGTTTCCAGAAGTTGAATGACGAGGCATGACCGGGTGCCATACTCGTTAGCGACGCCTGTTAACAAACCATGAGTTAACGACAGGGCGGAGAGAGGGGACAAGCTAGGGATGTGACAGGATGAGGAGGAGAGAGGGATGGAGGGGGTTTCAAAAAAGAGCAGGAGAGAGGGAGGGTGAAGGAAGAGAGTCAGAGAAAGGTGGAGATTGATAAAAGAGACAGAAAGACGACGACAGAGAAAGAGAGCAGAAAGAGACAGCTGGGATCGTGTGAAAGAGGAGGTAGAGCAGAGAGATGCAGAATGATATAATAAAGATCAGGACAAAAGGGAATCATACATGTTTAATTAGCCTTGCATGCTCAGGGGACAGGATTATACCCCTATGGTTAGGGTTCTCTTCCCTGTTTATGAGCTGGACAGAACAGTTTGACGTCAGGTTCAGGTTGTAGAACAAGACCCGACGTTACGCCTGGGTAACCTTCTTCTGATTACTGTGTATGTACCCCTCTACGCATGAGTCCTTCTGTGTTTTAGCTTTTATGGTGGTTTATCAAACCACCATTTGATAAACTGCCTCCACCTCCAGGTATTTATAATAGTTTCCAAATTAACACAGAGTGGCTAAATAGAGTCTAAATAAGACTAATGCAAAACACCATGGATTACTACTTCCTGCAAATGTGAATGTTGATTAAAGTCCCCATTACTCAGCTGTCAACACAACACAACACAGCGCAACGCAATGCAACACCACAACATAATGAAACACAACAAACAACACAGCGTAAAAAGAAAGACAACAAAACAGGGCAATAACATAATAAAGCAAAACCCAAAGCAAAAACATAATGAAACCCCCCACCAGACACCACAACACAAAGGGTATAAAAGGAGATGGAAAAGGGGGAGGGAAACCAAACGAGTTTTGAGTGTAGGGGAGAGAAAGGTAGCAGATAGGGAAGGACAATGGAAAGAGGAATTATGCTAGATGAAACGTGTTTTCCTCTCACCCAGAGGGATATTAAAATAGCAGGGGGAGAGAGAAAAGGAGAAATCTAGCTTTCGGGTTTCAAAGTTT
>NC_079417.1:22708824-22718824 GCF_026213295.1 Gadus chalcogrammus | reverse complement strand
ACTAATACATGTCCTTGTTAGAAATGTAGAATAAAAGCTGAATCACACTCCAGGTCATGTTGGCCTGAGGCCTCCAACCTACGACAGAAACATAGAACCGCTCTTCAGGGTAAGAGCACTGGTAGGAAGATTATTGCTTAACTATCTTTTATGGAAAGACAGACACACAAGGGGGGAGATAAAATACAAACAGAGCACGGGGGAGAAACTAGAAAGACAGACAGACAGACAGAGGACGGGGCAGGAACTAGAGAGACAGACAGACAGACAGAGGATGGGGGAGGCACTAGAGAGACAGACAGACAAAGGGAAGGGAACAAGAGAGACAGACAGCCAGACAGACAGAGGAGGAGGGGAACTAGAGAGACAGACAGACAGAGGAGGAGGGGAACTAGAGAGACAGACAGACAGAGGAGGAGGGGAGCTAGAGAGACAGACAGACAGAGGAGGAGGGGAACTATAGAGACAGACAGACAGAGGAGGAGGGGAGCTAGAGAGACAGACAGACAGAGGAGGAGGGGAGCTAGAGAGACAGACAGACAGAGGAGGAGGGGAGCTTGAGAGACAGACAGATGAGGGGGAGGTGAACTATAGAGGACAGACAGATCTGGTTTAAGAGGACATCCACAGACACAAGCTTGTGTATTCCCTTGTAAATGGACAGCAAGAGCGACACCAATATCCCTCCCCGGGGATGGTTCTTATAATATCTGTAAATCCCCCCCCCCCCCCCCCCCCCCCCCCCCCCCCCCCCCCCCCCCCCAAACACACACACACACACACACACACACACACACACACACACACACACACACACACACAAACACACACATCAGTACTGTCAATATATCATGTGAGGTTTAACAAAGCCATCCTCCATTGCTGTAGGTGGAAATGGTGGAATAAATACCTGCAGTGGTTTCATTTTCCTTTGCACTAAACCAGTAGATTACCTTCCTTTGCACGAACAGTACATTCTTAGAATGGGTTGCCTCAGTAGGATTCAAACCTGTAACCCTTTCAGGGTTATGCCATGCTCCGCCAGCTTGTTCTATCGCCATTTAGTGTCTTTGTCGTCATACATCATCCTCAATATTGCTAATGTTCTGCTGTTGTTTGGCATAGATATCAACAAGAAGCTGATAGCGGGCACGCTGGTAATAGGTCACCCAGGAGGTCAAACATCAACAACAGATGAAAAAATCGATACTCTTTATGCTGCCTTGGGTCACCACGTAGCGTGAATATCAGAGCAGCTGAAAGATGCAAATTTAATTCCTAACGTCTTATTTAGTGTGTCTTTGCAAGTGGTAAGAAAATATTTGAAATGAACTACTGATGCTACAGGCCACAGGAATCCATCTGTTCTCTCATTCAAGCTTTTGTGTTTCATCGTATCAACTTGGGTCATTGCTGTGATAAAAAAAAAGAAAAACGCCCACTATTGACCTCCTCCCTCTCCTCTTTCCGGCCAGCCCACGTCCTCATCTCTCGCCATCCAATTTGTCATTCTCTCCTCCTCTTTGTCTCGCCAAAAATCCATTCTCTAGTCTTCATACTGTTCTCTCTGTATGTGTGTCTCTCTCTCTCCCTCCCTCTCTCTCTCTCTCTCTCTCTCTCTCTCTCTCTCTCTCTCTCTCTCTCTCTCTCTCTCTCTCTCTCTCTCTCTCTCTCTCTCTCTCTCTCTCTCTCCCTATCTCTCTGGTAATTCAGAGTAGTCGCTGCAGTTATTTAATCCAAAGGGACTGTAAACAAAGCCATGTCTGACAGAGCCAATATGGAAATTGTACAGGGGACATGGATTTGGTGTGTGTGTGTGTGTGTGTGCGTGTGCGTGCCTCTGCTGGTATGTATATGTGCACTGCATTCCTGCATGTGTGTATCTGTGAGAGGGAGGCTATTGGGTGATCTTCAGCTATGTAATAAACGAATGAGTGGCTGGAGTAGTTATTTAATGGCCAAGTGTGTGTTTGTGTGTGAGTTTGTGCGTGTGTGTCACCTGTGTGTGTGTGTGTGTGCGTGTTTGTGTGTGTCTGTGTGTGCATGCGCGTGTGTGCTTGGTGCTGAGAAGATGTCTTCAAGGCCAAATTGACATCAAATGGTTTAAATTTGCCCTACTTGTCTTCATTGATTTACAGCGAGCGAGTAAATTGCATCTGCAGTGGGAGACACAGGGCCGGGTAGAGGGGGTGAGATGGGGGTCCGTCTGTAATTGATCTCTGGTGACTCCTATGTTGTTTAGTGGGAAGCTTTATGGTCCAGGCGGATGATGTTACCACCACACTTAAACAACACCACGACATAAAACCTCCACCACATGCAACACTAGCACCACCACCACTAGCATGACCACCACCACCACCACCACCACCACCAACACCAACACCACCCCCACTACTAGCACCACCACCACCGCAACAAGCAACACTAGCACCACCACCACCACCAACCCCACTAGCACCACAAACACCACCACCACTACTAGCACCACCATCACTAACACCACTAGCACCACCACCTCTAGCTCCACCACCACCACTAGCACCACCAACACCACCACTACTAGTACCACCATTACAAACACCATTAACACCACCTCCACCACTAGCAACACCAGCAGCACCACCACCACAACCACGACCATCACCACCACCACCACCACCAACACCACCTCTAATAGCACCCCCATCAGTAACACCACGAGCACCACCACCTCCACAACTACCACCACTACTTCTACTAGAATGACCACTACCACAACTACCCATAGTACCACCATCTAATTGTCCACGAGCACCACCACCGCCACTACCAACAGCACTAGCCCCACCACCAACATCACTAGCACCATTAGCAACACCATCTCCTGCCGCAACACATTTGGAGCGACTTCATGCAGCCCATATTGTCTCTTAAAGGAATCAGTAAACAGAAAGAAAAAGGAAAAAGGTTGTCTGTTTAGCTTACAATTTAAATCATGTCCTGTGACGACAATGATACATTTTCTGGGATGTATATTTTATGCTTATAAGCATTTAGAACATATTTCAAAGATACACTAATGACTGTAATTGTAGACATTTTCAGGGCAGATCAATATTTATGTGCAACATTAGAGGCCACCGATAGAAAATCGAGTGATTCATATATATATTTTTTATTGTTCTTTTTCAACTCAGTCTGAAGGCAAAATGAAATGAGGCGTCAGGAGGAGGAAGCGGAGGAAGTGTCGCGGAGGAAAATGTGGTCATATTATAGCAGACATCGATATCCTCCCTCCCTCCCTCCCTCTCTCTCTCCATCTCTCTCTCTCTCTCTCTCTCTCTCTCTCTATCTCTCTCTCTCTCTCTCTCTCTCTCTCTCTCTCTCTCTCTCTCTCTCTCTCTCTCTCTCTCTCTCTCTCTCTCTCTCTCTCTCTCTCTCTCTCTTGCTCTCTCTCCGCCTCCCTACAAGGTCACATCAATACAACCCAATCCAATCTGCTGTACCGCAGAGGACCTGGAATCTGCTAAAATTCTCCCACCATCAAAGTATAGCGAGCGCTATACTGCGGACCGGTCGCTATACAGCGACCGGTCTGGGGGTCCTGAGTGGGTCGCAGAGCAGAGGAGGGGGAGAGATGAGGAGTTAGGGAGGAGGGGCGAGGAGAGGGAAGGACCACGGGACCCTTTTGCCCCCCATGTGATATGTATATTTATTATTTGTGTTATATTCCCTGATAGAAATTAAAATATATAAAAATTGCAAAGCAGGTATAAATAAGTCACGGCTCGAACTACCCACCAAAATCTGGTCCCTGCTTTACTTTTCCATCCCTGTTTTTATATTGAACGTGAGCAGCATTGAACACACACTCACGTGCACACACACGCACAAACACACATATGCATGCGTGCACAAGCACGCACACACGCACACAGAAAGAATAACGATTAAAGCAGGCATGCCATGAAACAAAACAAGCAAGCATGCACGCATGGACACATGCACACGCACATACTAACAAAGACATTGCATGAAACAACACAAGCACAGTGGCAGGTCTTTTCACCGACACAATCACAGTAGGGCTTGCACTTACACATGACACCGACACAATTCGCCTAACACTTTATAACCTTTCCATGCTCTCTTTACTGGCCTTAATTGGATTCTAATGTATTCAGTTCACTTCAGTGATCAGAGAGATGGCTACTGCTTTACAACTCTGTGTCGCGGTGGAGGAGGGAGAGGGGGAGGGGGGGGGGGGAAGAAGAGGGGAGAGAAGAGGAAGGCAGGATAGGGAGGGGGAGGGAGAAAAATAAAGACGAGGAGGAAGTAATGGATCATATGAAAGGAAAACAGAAGGAGCTGAAATAAAGCGAGGTTGATGAATGGAGAGACAGAGATGGAGAAAGAAAGGGAGACAGTGGGCGAGGGAGAGAAATGGAGACAGACATACACCCTAGGGGGACGAGCAAAGACGGCAAAGCAACCATAAGGACGTGTATGGAGTGACAGACAGACAGACGGACAGAGCGTGTAGGAACAGATAGACTGAGTGATCGTGACACAGTGTCATAGTGTCTGGGTTAGGGAGGGTTTGTTGATCCAGTCAAAGGTGTGTCGGGATCCATACGATTGACACAAGAGCCATCATAGCTGAGAGGTGTTCTACTTGTTTATGTCCCTGCCACTCTCGCTCCCTCTCTCTTTGTCTGTCTGCTGTTTCTCCAACTTCTCTCTCTTTCCCTCTCTCACACTGTATGACTCTCTCTAATTTCTCTCGCTCTTTCCACATTTTCTCTCTCTATTTACATCGTTCCCACTTCACCACTTGATTTCATGTCGCTCTCTCCTTCCCTCCCACCCTCCTTCCCTTCCACCCTCCCCCCTCCCACCATCCCTTCCTCCCTCCGTCCCTCCCTCCCTCCTTCCCTCCCTCCCTGCCCCCCTCCTTCCCTCCCTCACTCCCTTTCTCCCTCACTCAGCACTTGACACGCAGCCTGAAGCGGTAAACAACCACTTGTGATTGAACCCAGATCAACAGTTTAAATAGCAGAATGTTTAATCAACGGTTCCAAGGGGTGTTGAGTGCAGCTTCCAGGGTTCCCAGTGAGGGACAACCACTCGGAGATCAGAGTACCACACCCGGTGCTGATACTCTGCGTTGGGATTCATCCAGTGTGGGGCTGGCGCAGATCAGCACCTTGGACAGCGGGCGAGAAACACCAGTGCTGGGGCTTGATGGTCTCGTGAGACCGCCCTGGTCCTCACAAGTTCACCTACTGTTCCCCATCTGAAAGGCTCTTCCAAAAATTACTAAATGAAGGGACCAATCAGTGCTCAGGGGAGGGAGGTTCAGTCTCCCGGCAAAACAAGGCGCGCTGTAAGCTGCAGAATTTAAAATCAGCACCAGGCACTGGAGGGAAGGTGTAGTAATCGATGGAGCAATCAAAACACTTTTATCCGAAATAGAGCCAAAAGATGTTCAAAGATGGACTGAAATTTTAACGGAAGGCTTTTCTCAGAAGGGAAAATGTTTGGGGCTTAGTTTGAAACAGATTATACAAGAGGGAAAGGTGATAGAGTAACTGATTAGTAACTGATCTAATTGGTCTGAGGTTTTTTTTAACAGCATAAGATCATGCCCATATTTGATCATGGCCAGCATGATATTCATGGGGAAACGCATGTGTGAATGTCTGGATGGTCTCACGGGGCTAAGGCCTCCAAGCCATGAGGAGGAGTCCTATATGTTTGGTGCAGTGGGACTCGTGTCCTCCATGATGAAGATCACACCTTCTTTCAATGGGAAATAATTCACTGAATGAGTATCAGCCTAGAGATGAATATGTATGTTTTCATATGATTCCCATTATTTGAAATAGTTCTGTGTTTAGGTACAGTTTTAAAAAATCACAGTATTAGGCTTAAGACTTTTATGGTTTGGTGTAGGCCTTATGTAAAAATATGTGGGTGTAAATGGTTAGAAATTGTTATATTCAGACATAAGGCTAGATATGTTTGTGTTTGGGTAAAAGGTTCGACTTGGTTACATTTAGATATGGTTGTGTTTTGGCAAATGGTGAGACATGGAGTTTGGGTGATATTTAGATTGGGATATATGTGTAAGTAAGATCGTAGACTCACAGAGGAATGCTCCTGCTACAGTTTATGATAAAACAATTTCTGTATTGTATTGGAAATCCATGTGGTCCTATATCCAATTGGATGATATTTATTTATTCATAGTATTGTTTAGAATCTGTTTGCAATCAACCAAATTAATAAATAAAAAAATGAATAATTGAAAGATGAAGATTATGCACACGGCTGTGTAGGTGTCTTGGTCGCCACACTGAGGGTTCTATGGGAAGAGGATTCCCAACCAAAGAGCTTGCCAATGGTAATACCAGCATGGCATTGGTCGGACAGAGTGCTTCTCAAAGGTGCTGTCTAGGGCCCAAAGGACCACACACTACAAGCATGGAGAGCCAACGACTGAAGTTCATTGTTTGTGGTGACTTGCAGTTCTGCCGAAAGTAAGGCCATGTTTTTTTCCTTGGATGTATTGTACTGAGACCAATTACTAGCTACCGACTTAAGGTCCAGTATAAGTTTGGGCTTGTACTCGACACACCCGGCAGATTATTGTTGTAATTATTTTTATTGAGCTATTCTTTAACTTGTAATGTTGTTGTTTTTTAATGGGTAATGGTCCAACATTTATGTTTGGGTTGGTGGAGACCTTTATTTTGAAGGAACGGTTCTTTGAAATTTTAAACACGTCTGCTCGGTGAGCGCTCCTCGTTTTAACGTTGACATGGTTACCAACTGTCCTCCACTTTTCAACCACTTTGTTTCGAATAACCAAGTTCTACTTTACATTTATTAAAGAGTTAACAATCTTACCCTGTGTTACGTTATCGGCCCAAAATGTTGTTCTTGATTTTGATCGCTTGCTACCCTTCATATGAAAAGTTCCGCCCGGTCGGTTAATCCTGTCGTATTTTTGTGCTGGTTCTACATTACTGGATGACTATGATGGCCTCATGTCATGGCTATCATGGCTGCCATTCATTTAATATGGTCACCACACCAACAGCTACTTAACTCGAAGTAGTGCAAGCTCTTGAGCTGGGGTTCACTGGATTTTAAAAAGCTTTGTACCGTTATGTTCCCGGTGAACGAACTTTTCCTGAAGGAACAACTCGATGATGCCTTGGTTGTGTGTTTTTCCGTGTATCCGCCACTAGGGGGGGATGTAGCTCTGCTCATGCCGCGGTCTGCCCGCTGATGAGACCGGGAGGCCGGCCCGGGTCTCCGGAAAGGCTCCCGTCCGCCGCCGCCGCCGACTGACTGATTTGCAATTCAATAAGTCACAATGTCATCTATTTAGTTTTTACACATTTAGCTGACAAAGGAAACCAGGCAGGCACGCTTGCCTTATGAAATATCGTCCCGGACTCGAGGAAGAAGAAGTTAATGTTCTCTTTTCTGGCTTGTCCCACACCGACCCCCCACACTCCCCCACCATCCTCTCCTCCTCCCCCCGCCCCCCATTACTCTCTCATCTTCCTTCTGTCTGGGAACGCACTTTTCCTCCTTTCTGTTCTCTAATAGCCTATGCGCCATGCTTTCTGTGTCTCTTTATTTCACTCGCCAAAAGATTCACGCGTCCACTTTTTACACTTGGTGTCTGCGTGTGCGTGTGTGTGGGTGCGTGCGTACGTATGTGCGTGCTTGCATGTGTTTAGTTGCGTGCGTGTGTATGTGTGTGGGCGCGTGCGTGAGAGTATGCGTGAGCACGTGCGTGTGAGTGTGTCTATCGTTTCCAGTGAGAGCAGGTGTAACGTTTGTCATGACATGAATAACGCAAACAGGAGAATAACCACCCACTCGCGCGCAGTGGCGCGGGCCTCCGGGGTCACATGGATATCACATTATACAGCATTTCTCTTTACAGATGCGTTCAGCCATGATTCTGTTCGATAGCACGCAGGCCAAAACGTTGTTGTATTAATATAACTTTTTTTATTAGGATCTTCTACCATTTGCTGCCTGTCGTCGACCCCCCACGAGCTCCGATTTTACCCCCCCCCCCCCCCCCCTCCTTTCCGCAAAACGTGGAATCCCATGTCCCCATTGGCTCCTTGCGCTGTCTCTTTGCTCCCTGCACCCGCCTCTTCAGAGCCCCTCTCCGGGAGAGGGGCTCTGAAGAGGCGGGAACAGCAGAGAGACGCCAGGCAGCGTCAGACCTCCTCGCCCGTCCTCCTTTCCTCCTCGCGCGCTCTCCATCCCGCGGACCAAGTAGTCATCTGCCCAAGTTGGCCAGCGGACGTATACAGGAGGACAGCAACGAAATGACAGTAATGTAGGAATTAGGGAAAGAGTGTGGAACCGAACGGGGCGGCTGGAGGACAGAGCGTCACCCCCACTATTGTTTATTCAACTAAACTCTCAGTGTACTCGAGACAGGCTTTTCTCCAGGAATATACCTTTTTGTCTGTCTGACTTTGACTTTATTCTTATATTTTTGGGACATTTCCACTGAGAGTATTTCGTGTGCGTTGTGAGGAGAGTTCCACTTTGTTGGTCCTTTTTAAACTTTTTTTTGTTCTTGAAGAAGAGGCGAGGTAATGCAGCGACCATAAGAGCGACCGTTGAACCGTTGGTCTCACCCGAGCGGAGCGCGCGGTGGAGAGGTTTGGCGATTTGGCGCCGGCGCCAAAGTGGATCGTTGCTCTGCTCTCGTGCTCCTCGATACCCCGCATAGTTTATGTTGGGTTTTATTTGATGCGCGTGAACAAGCCAGCCTTCACCGGGATAGCTCAGTGACGCTTTGAACGACTCCCGACCGGATCTGTGCCGTCTCTTGCTCTCCAGCATCGCGTCTCGTGGTGTGAGCGTGTTGATGCGTCGCACCGGGGACACACAGTTTGATAAAAAATGAGATCACGGGCGGAACCGACGCCGTAGTGTTTTAGAAAATACCGACCCTCCCCCAAGCCCCCGCCCCCCCTTCTCCACTCTTCCTCCACGATTTGGGAACAGTCCGTGTCGCTCGGAGACATTCACCCGGGAAGGGATGGAGACGGTGCGGGTTTGGAAATGGGGACCCGCGGCGCTGTGGAGATGTAGTGTTTGGAGAACTCTTCTTTTTATTTCCCTCTGGAAAGGTAAGAGACACGGGAGCGAACTTGTTGCCAGATAACGGTTTTATGTTATTTATTTATTTCTACCTGTTTACTTTAAATCACAGAAACCTCATGGCCCTAAAACCGTATGAATTAGACCAAAGAGGAACCGCAAGAACTTTTTTCGTGTGAATGATAGGCTACTATTAAATGGAAGGTTGCAGGCTTCGGACATCTCTATGGAGAGCACGTTCGGTTTGGATGAAAGGCAAATGAGTTACATTTTTTATTCAAATGATGATCGATTTAAAAATGTTGCGTGTTTGCGCGCGCTCGCCCGTATGTGGGTGTGTGTATGCGTGTGTCCGTGTACGTGTTTTAGTGAGTGAGCGTGTGTGTGTGTGTGTGTGTGTGTGTGTGTGTGTGTGTGTGTGTGTGTGTGTGTGTGTGTGTGTGTGTGTGTGTGTGTGTGTGTGTGTGTGTGTGTGTGTGTGAGTGTGTGCGTGTGGTGTAAGTCATTGACTCCTCGGTTGTTCGGCGTCAGGTGACGGTGGTGTGCGGAGGACCGGCGCGGCACCGGAGAAGTGTTAAAAGCGTCCAAGATCAAAGGATATAGAGATCGGGTGTCTGATTCAAACGCGTTTGGATGTCATTAAAACGTCATTCAATTGTATTATTTATTGAAAATAACGCCTGGGAGAAGATATGTGACCGTCATGATATCTGGGATACGAGCCGAACATTAGGACGTTAACCAGAGCATTCCCAGGAATCATTCTGAAACATTCATCAAAACTTGTATTATTCGATTTAAAACGACCTTATTTGTTGTCAACGATTACAGTCGTCTGGACTCCGGCATCAAACTTATTGAGGAATTG
>NC_079417.1:22698824-22703824 GCF_026213295.1 Gadus chalcogrammus | reverse complement strand
ACACACACACACACACACACACACACACACACACACACACACACACACACACACACACACACACACACACACACACACACACACGTCACACACAAACACACACACACACACATACACACGCACACACACACAGATATATGCACACATATATACACACACAGATATACACGGAGAAAGAGAGAGAGAGAGAGAGAGAGAGAGAGAGAGAGAGGGAGAGACGGGCCGATAACTGCGACACACACACACACACACACACATACGCACACACACACACACACACACACACACACACACACACACACACACACACACACACACACACACACACACACACACACACACACACACACACACACACACACACACACACACACACACACACACACACACACACACACACACACATATACAAAGTAACAGGCAGATGTGTTTATTTAAATTGGGATTCAAATAGCTATTTTCCTTTCACCAATGAATAAGCTTGATGTCACTGCAATGACACCGAATCCAACGTAATCACAAACAAACAATTATAATTAACTAACTCCAGTTACTGTTCCCTGAGAATTTTCCAGGGACAAAATCAGTTTTTGGTGCCTTTTTGGTTGCTTATATTACATTCCATGAAGACACTTTGTTTGCGGTCAGCTTAGTCCTGGCTTCACAGCTCATTCATATTCAATATTCAAAACGAATAGAATAGAAAAAACCCTGTGCGGTTACTCTGAATAACTTCCCTTCAATAAACTGTCTCCTTCCTGCTTAGCAGTGTCCATGCCAATGGTCTGTGTCTAACCACTGAAGTGGGCCTGTTCATCAGACCTGTACTCACCGGGCCCTCTCTCCCTGCCTCTTGTCTGCCAATGACATTGACTTTTAAAACTGTCTGCGAGCCGAAAGAGAACAGAGCCTCAATTAAAAAGGGAAGAATGGAGTTATCATAACTCCATTCTTGTGGATTTATGTCTTCATATTATTATTATTGTATTATTATTTGCATTATTTAATTAATATTCATATTGTCGGTTTAAAATAATAAAAACATTGACAACAAGTATAAATAATTAATAACCGAGGAGACTGTAATCTGTGCTCCGTGCTGTCACAAAGGTTTAATTTTAATAAAGGTATTAGTCCATTTATGAAGACGTCCGTAATCAGGTTAACTTGAGGGGACAACATGCGAGACGCACTCTGACAGACTGCGTAAAAGCCTTCCATATTTAAAAAGCATAGTCTAGGGTAAGCTGATCTGAATGGGGCCTAATGCATAAATATGTGTGTTTATACACTCCGTTGGCTGTTCCCAGAGCAGTCCTAACATGGCACTTAAGGGATTAAGAGGCTGTCTGAAGGGCATCTCGCTAAAAGTTTGTTCCACAACAACTGCCACTTGTTCTCCAATGCTGGCCCGGCTCTGGTTT
This sequence comes from Gadus chalcogrammus, assembly GCF_026213295.1. Classification (NCBI taxonomy): domain Eukaryota; kingdom Metazoa; phylum Chordata; class Actinopteri; order Gadiformes; family Gadidae; genus Gadus; species Gadus chalcogrammus. Next base: position 22,702,400 of record NC_079417.1, on the reverse strand, counting down.
TGTTTCTAGTCGTATGTGTGCGATTACATGCGTTGGTGAGACTTATGTGTGTGTGTGTGTGTGTGTGTGTGTGTGTGTATGTGTGTGTGTGTGGGTGTGGGTGTGTGTGTGTGTGTAAGTGTGTGTGTGTGTGTGTGTGTGTGAGTGTGTGTGTGTGTGCACGTTCATGTGTTTATGTGTATATGGGCAGAGTGCCCAAGTGTGGTTATCAGTGAAAATGTGTAATCACTGTGTGTGTGTGTGTGTGTGTGTGTGTGTGTGTGTGTGTGTGTGTGTGTGTGTGTGTGTGTGTGTGTGTGTGTGTGTGTGTACTCAAGATCATGAGTATGTGTGGGAGTTATGGTCCGTCTAAATACGTAGATGGGTTATTACCCCTTAGATCTGTTTCACTGATTAGAGATTTTGTGTGTGTATGTGCGTGTGTGTGTGTGTGTGTGTGTGTGTGTGTGTGTGTGTGTGTGTGTGTGTGTGTGTGTGTGTGTGTGTGTGTGTGTGTGTGTGTATGTGTCTATGGCTAACAAGGTTGATCATTAGCATAATGAATGTGTCTCAGGAGGTCTCTCTCTGTCTCTGAATTTCTCTCTTTCTGTGTGTGTGTGTGTGTGTGTGTGTGTGTGTGTGTGTGTGTGTGTGTGTGTGTGTGTGTGTGTGTGTGTGTGTGTGTGTGTGTGTGTGTGTGTGTGTGTGTGTGTGTGTGTATGTGTGTGCGTGTGTGCGTGCGTGCGTGTGTGTGTGTGTGTGCGTGTGTGTCTTGTGTATGTAGTTGGAAAGACTTAGTACTCTGCATGTAAGCACCACATTAAGATCAGTGTTACCGTTATGAAATGAGAGAAAGCTAGTCAGCTAGTGTACAGGGATGGACAGAGATAGAGAGGCACAGAGAGGGATCTGTTGTTGGAGCTGAACCCTGAAAATCCGTATTTAGCACCGTGCAAACAATTTGATCTACCAATGGGAATAGAATCCTTAACCACAGTGTTTGTTGTAGTGCTGAGTGTAAACCTTTTTGAGTGAAAACATTAGGTTTTTGAAAATCAATTCAGGATATGGAAGCCCTCTTTCTTTTGAAGAATAATATTAGATGCAACAATCTTTTATGCCTATTCATATTTGCAACCACAGGTTGGGGTTGAGCTATGTCCTGTTTGATCCGATATCCCAGTGGTAGCCCATGGATAACATACCCCCAAAACATGTGAGGGCACGAGACCTCCCTTGGGAAGGCTTTATGTTAACACCTCAGGACATGTTTCAGTAGACATGATCAACATGGACTGGCCAAATATTGGAGGACCCAATTTTACTTTGTTCGTTTTGTGTTTGGATATTTTAACATATTTTAAAGTTGATAGCACTTTGACACCTGCCAGTCTAGTCCAGTGTGAGAATAAGCTAAACCAACGGAGACAGACTTTAAATGCTCCCACTAGTCAGTTGCAGACATATTAATAAGAGGTTGTGGCAAGTGTGTGTGTGTGTGTGAGGTGGCTAATGGTTTTAGAAGGGTTTGAATAATGAACCAATAAGCAGCTTTTTAAAGTTAAAACGAGGCCAAAGGATTCCAGAAAAGCTGATATTTGATATTAAGGGGTTGGTTATTTATTAAACAATAGTACAGGGATAAATGTGCTTTCCTTTCATGGCAATTAGTGCTGAGCCCCAATATTAAAATATAAGGATTCTCTTTTGGTATACCAAAAATATGAATGCATTTGTTTCATGCATATCTGTGAACTGAAGGTTAAGTTAAGTTTTGTCTGGGATATATATTTGTATTTTATCCATGTGAGTTAGGGCTGTTCGATATGGACAAAATCTTTAATTTGGATGTTGGTCATTTCACATTTGTCACAATGCACATTTTCTGTCAATTATATTAAGAAAGTGTATTTTTTTCAGATTTGGAAGAGACTATGAGCACAACTGTCACATACAAAAAACAATAGAAAAAACGTTGGATATTTAACATATACTTTTTTAAAAATTAAATATTAAAGTAAACACTCAGTTTCTAGTTTCAGAATCGTCCCATGTTATATATCGTCATATCGTACCGCCCTGATGTAACAGACTTCCCTCAGAGGGGTAACGTTTCATATCAACACGTAAACAAACATTTTTCAAATTTATACACCTGCCGTCCAGTGTCCAAAACAACTGGTTGCAACAATACTGATATTTATTAAGTGTTATACAGTTTCAATGTTTGAACAAGGTCAAAATATACCAAAAACTTGTTAAGTTAACAATGTTTTTTCTGGTGATTTGTCAAACACAATAGTGCCTGTGTGATTTCTCTTCGGGTTATTAGATTATAGTCCTGCAATTTCATCAAAACTTTGCACAATGCACAATCTTTTGAAAAGTGTCTATCCTAAGGGCAAATCCTAAAAAGAGTCTAAAATCGCCAATGGGAAGAACGATAATTTGATAAAAACGTGATTCTGCAGCAGTGCTTTCCACCGGCTCCGTTTCAGGCAGCGAAGATACCCACTTTAAATTAACATATTGGGTATTTATTCGTTCTTTATCTTGGAATTCGTATATTTTTTCTGAAATCTTACGATTAATAGAAGCTGGAAATTATGTACCAGGCCAGCCCTTTTTGGTGCCTTGCAGTGCGTTGTGAACTACCACTGGGATTGTCACCATTTACTGCGCCATTGTTAGTGCCTTGCTCATGCATCTACTGCTCAGGTGGCTGAAGTTGGGTCCCCATCAGGGAGCGATGGTAACAATCACTGCCACTCGTTGCCAATCAGACTGTTGGAGACAGCGGAGCTTAAGGTAGGGGTTCTCAAATCTATCACCGGCTTGTGTCAGCTGTGAGCTGATGAGAAGTGTGGGAAGGATTTGCAATTCATTACCTAATGTTACCTCATGTTCAAGGAAGAGTTTCACAAAGATCCATGCTGTCTTGTTTTTTTTTGGTATTGTCAAAAGTGATATGATTTGACTTCCTGCCTCGCCCAATGCAGCGGCTGAGACTTTCACTGTGCTCAGTGGAGACAGGAGGCTTCCCAGCACAGCAGCGTTCAACCTGGAGGATGTCCTCTCTGCTTCTCCCACCCTTCATATAGTCTCCTTTCATTACATTCCTCTCATTCTCACCTTGCTCTCTTTTCAAATGAATATTATCATGAATATATTTTTTCAAATAAGACATGTTTACCTCTCTCCAAGGAATTTGGGCCAAGCTGGTCTGGTAAAGTCTTGTTAGGTAGTCTCTCTCTCTCTGTCTCTCTCTGTCTCTCTCTGTCTCTGTCTCTCTCTCTCTCTCTCTCTCTCTCTCTCTCTCTCTCTCTCTCTCTCTCTCTCTCCCTCCCCCCTCTCTCTCTCGCTCTCTCTCTCTCTCTCTCTCTCTCTCTCTCTCTCTGTCTTAACCCCCCCCCCTCTCTCTCTCTCTTTCTTCCCCTCCCCATCTCTCTCTTTCTCTCTCTCTCTCTCTCTCTCTCTCTCTCTCTCTCTCTCTCTCTCTCTCTCTCTCTCTCTCTCTCTCTCTCTCTCTCTCTCTCTCTCCCTCCCCCCTCTCTCTCCCTGCCCTGTCTCTTTTGAAACGATTTTCAGAATGTATTC
>NC_079417.1:22688104-22698724 GCF_026213295.1 Gadus chalcogrammus | reverse complement strand
GCTAGGACAACCAGCTGGTAGAAGAGTTTCACAAAGGGTTACATGGGATAAGAAAGAGGGGGATGACGGTGGAAACACTCACTACCTGGCCTACCGTATGAGTATCACTTATAGAGTATCACTATGGGATGCTAGTCTATTAGATAAGACCGCTTCCAACATACTGAGTTTCAACTAGCGAGAGGCACACACACACACGCACACACACACACACACACACACACACACACACACACACACACACACACACACACACACACACACACACACCCACACACACACACACACACACACACACACACACACACACACACACACCCACACACACACACACAACCCACACACACACACACACACACACACACACACACACACACTCACACACTCACACACACACACCACACACACACACACACACACACACACACACACACACACACACACACACACACACACACACACACACACACACACACACACACACACACACACACACACACACACACACACACACACACACACAGACGGGCAGTCATCTTGTTTCACAGGGCTGATATAATTGCTGTACAGAGGCCGCCTGCTGCTAGTTCCTCACTCCCAGCCAACCCTCCATGTAACGGAGCCCCCATGCCCTGCTGTGGTATATATATTACCTGGTGATCACAAAGGAGTCGGAGTTATCCTGCCTCCTTTAATCCCCACAGTGTACTGTTATAACACCATGTTGTCCCGCCCCCAACTGAAGATGTCAAGGTGTTCGTTTGTTGAGGTCTGGGTCTCTTCGTTCGGAAAGTGTGTCCGAGTGGGTCGGTCAGATCCACGTCCAAACTCCGACCCTAGTTTAGGGCCCGACCGATATTGATTTTTGAGTGCCGATGCCGATGCCGATTATTTTCAGAGAGAAATTACGATTATGATTTAATCGGCCGATTATAAAAAAAAAAAAATTATAAAAAAAAAAAAGCATATAAAACGTAGTTTTTGATACCTTAAATATACTTTAAACACTTTTGACGAATATGTGAATTGAATGCAGAACCTTTGAGTGTTTTAGAATACATTTACAGTCAAAATTAGTGTAATGTAAAATGTAAAATAAATAACTAACTCCCAATGTGCTGCGCTCGTGAGCAGTGACTAACACGTGCGTGCTGAGCAGTATGGTCTCACCGTTAGAGTCTACAGTATAACAAATTAACATGGCCTGGGACCTAAAGAAAAACAGGCACAACATGCTCAAACAACGCGTCTTGTGTACATTTTGAGGTGAGCGCGCAGCTGCCTGAGCGAGCGTGCTTTCATGTTGTACGGTAAAATTCAATCTCCTCTTTTTTACTCCAGCTAAAGTTGTTAGTTAGCAAGGCGAGTAGGAGCGCAATCTGCAGGATACTAAGCGCAATAACATTAAAAAAAACAAACAAAAAAACGGTTGTAATCTGTGTCTTTTTGGCCGATGCCGATTATTTTCAAAAAGGCTATAATCGGCCGATTAAATCGGCAGGCCGATAAATCGGTCGGGCCCTACCCTAGTTAGTCGTGAAGTCGTCTGCCTACATTTATTCTGTTTCTCTCTGGGTTTGGTTCGGTCGCAGCAGCAGGCCGTAGTACAGAAGAACAGCCCAGAACCACGGAGGAGTTACAATCTTACAACCGCTAAGTAAACTCTTGGTTTGGAGCTTTGAAGGGAAGCGGCCTGAATATGATGTTATCATAACTTATTATAATAATAACGCATAATCTATGATATAAAACATAAGCATTATATTATCTAAATGTATGTGACATGAAGCCTCCACAGCACTTCTATCACACTTATAAACAGCGTTACATGATTCATCACCGGCACATGGGATAGCATTTCTATAGAGGTTTTCTAGCCATTATATTCACTCAAATCGCTCACAGTTAATGCCTCCTCTTCAGACGTTCTCTCTCACTATCTCACACTCACACACACTCCCACTTATAAACCTAACATCCCGCTTTAGACTTAGTAGACTGAAGTGACGAGACTTCAGCCTATTACTCTTTGTGACCTTTTCCAGAAAGACAGTTTTCCAGGAAGTAGCCATACATGTTAATTAAGTATTCACAGAACTCTGGGTGTTTCTGGTTCAGTCGCAGCGTATTGAATTCAGTTACTCACACAATTTATTCTCCAACCCTGAACCACCGCTGCACAGAAGTTGGCATTGTATTCAACTCACACTTCAAACTTTTCTTAAACTTCAGGGGGAAAATATTCCCAAACTGCTCTCTGGAATCGGTCAAAAGAGATGGAGCTAAAAAAAAGAGCCTTGCTCAGGAGCTGATGACTAAAGACTACATTTACAATGTTCGGGACCTCAACAGACAACTCCCTGGGTCAACAGAGCATCTCAGGGAGTGCAGGGCGGGGGCCGCTGAGTGTGTTACATTGAAAAGCAGGGGACAGAACGACATTAAAAAGGAATAAAATAGAACCTTGAGGGAGGAATAAGAAAGTTTATTTGTTGATATTCTGCAGGCAAGGTGAGGCCCGAGAGGAGCAATAAAGTTGGCGACTACTGGCTACCTGAGGCTAATGCTAATCATCAGCCAACACACACACACACACACACACACACACACACACACACACACACACACACACACACACACACACACACACACACACACACACACACACACACACACACACACACACACACACACACACACACACACACACACACACACACACACACACACACATAAACACAGGCTAACACTGTGATTAGCATTGCTGGCTCACAGTAGCAAGGTTGGGGGGTTAGAACCCGGAGGAAGGAGTTTGTGAGTGTTTGTGTGTGTGTGTGTGTCCATGAAAGTGTGTTCATGTGAGTGAGTGTGAGCCATGGGTGCATGAGTGTGTGCATGAGAGTGTGCTTACATGCATTTGTGTGTGTGTGTGTGTGCCCTGTGTGTCGCGATGTGCTTTGATGTTTACCCCGGGTGGCCCTGTTTGACCCACAAGCAGAGACATACATGCATGTAAGGTCAATTTTCCCTGGCAGCGCCCTTGGCCAAGGCATTACACCTGGATACCAAGACGGGTTCATAGTAAAGGTCAAATTTATGCGAGGCCATTTAGGACAATATCATTGAAGCCCAAAACCTGCATGCACATAACACACTCGCACCCAGACAAAACCTTCAAGTGTGCGCACAAAGAACATTGACTACTTGCACATAATAAAAAACTCTTTCACACACATATTCTTCTTCCAAAGGTACAGTCAGTGGAGCAAGAGACCTCTCAGTGTTTCCTTATATATTGCTTACATAAATGTTGAGCTATATATTTACATTTAAATTTAGGTCATTTAGAAGACGCTTTTATCCAAAGCGACATACAATAAGTACATTTGTCAGAAGAAGAGATACAATATATATATCTATGTTGGTACATTAAGGATCTTCATAGAACCAAGCGCCGAGCTCTAACAGTCACTAGGTTAACCCATTCCCCGTGAAAGAAAGAGATAGCTAGGATAAGATGCTGCACAATGCTAAGGACTAGGACGTCCAACATACAATAATACATATATTGTCGATGTATGCAGTTATTGTTAATATATTGGTTAGATACGATTGTTAATGCACCATGGGATGATCGGATTGTTCCGTCTCACAGTGTAAGGCCCCTGTTGAAAACCTATTCTGTTTATACCTCCATGAAGGACACCTCCAGCAACGTGGCCCCAAACAACCAACAATATATCCTGTCAAAGAGATCTGGTGTCAGTGGCTGTCCAAGGCCTGTCATAAGCCTGTCCAATCAATATATCCAACCGTCATGAGATGATTGGACGGCCTGTCTATCTACCCACCTACCCAGCTACCTCACTGAGGAGGAACAATTCTTGCACAGGGCCAGGCAGACCTATTGCTACAGCTAGCGCGCTAGTCCCCTGCTTTGAGGTAGGGGCCTCGGAGGGAGGCCTGAAGGGAGGGGTAGCATTTCTTCGGTTGAATACTTTCAAAGATCCAGCTTACTCTTGCTATTTTCACCACAGTGCCTACCCTAGCTTTATGTTTCTGCTAAGAGAAAAAGCATAAGTCCAGAGGCACCCAACAACTTAACCGTCCCAATCTGCCCTCGTCCAGGTGGGCTGAAGGATGAATCCCTTTAGCTCATAAATTGGAGGCGGTTGGCTGTTTGTTAATTCAAGCCCAAGTATTGGCCGGATGCCACCAAATAAAAGGCTGTAATAAGAAGAAGAGGAAGAAACTAAGCAGAAGTGAGTACGCTTTGACAAAGTACACAGAGCCCGAGTGAGCGGCAGGAGGAAAATCTAAAACCTAACAATGGCAACAAATTTGAGATGCTGTTGATACCGTGTCAGCGTAGGGACGGACCGTAACCGAAATTAAAAGGCAATAGTTTGATGGGAAGATGGAAGCAGAAAGAAAAGCATCGCCCAAACCGAGCGCTACAACGAGGACCCCCTGTGGAGGCGGCGGTCTCGCTAGGAGACCTGAGAATCCATTAAATAATCGGGGAGGGGGCCCTGACAGCCGTCCAGGCAGACCCAGCTCTTGACAGAGATGCCACTCCAGGTGCCTCCGTTTCTGAAGCCCCCCAACACAGAAAGTGATCCATGCCAGGCATATCATGGACTCAAGCCCCTCCCCTGGCCGATGCTCTGACACACACAGCAGCTGGTGTGTCATGCTGGTGTGTCAGAGCATCATGAAGGTTATCGTTGTTCATGTTGGAGATCTATTCTAGAAAAGCTTTCAACATAATTTATACATGTCACTGTGGGAGTGTGTGTGGATGATGGCTGGTCTAAGCAGCCTCACCTGGCCGAGTCTGATGGTACTCTGGGAGTGGGGGAGGATGCACACCTGATGCACATTGAGTAATCAGTGTGCACAGGTTAAAACGATAGTAATGTTATGATAACTCTAGTTCTATGATTGTAGGGTTAGAGATAGGGTTGCATGAAATAGAACAGCCATGGCCCCACACACTCAGGGGGGGATCAGCTGAGCACCCTTGCCATGTTCCTTAAGTACAACTTTAAAGGGACAGTGTGTAAGAATTTCTCCCGTCTTGTGGTAAAATTGTATTTTGCATTCAAACAAATAGTGCTCTCAGGCACCTCACTTTTTTAAAATTTGCGTTGCAACTACGGTTAGACAACATGAATTGTTTTTTTTTATTCACCGGTAAGGATGCCTTTTTAATTCCTCACTCTTGTGGGGTGGCATAAATATAATCTTATATTATGAATGAAAGTGAAGTGCAGGCTTTCAAATTTGCCGGGGCAGTGACAAGCGTCTCGCTGAGCTCCTTCTACGTTTCAGTCATGCAGGCTCTGAGCGAAAACGCGGTTAGCCGTTGCTAGTAATGCTTTATGTCCCTCTTGGCCTTTATAGTTTTGCATGGATCAGAAGAACACGGATGCCTCCTTAGGACTTCCCTGTTCAATGTGAATACAGATAAGAAATTCTTCGCTCAGGAGAATTAATCTGATTATTGGCAGAGGTGATTTTACAATGAGACATATTTACAAATTAAGATATTGATTTTAGCTAATACATTACAATGCTACAGTGTCCCTTTAACAATAAACCGGATTTAACATCACCACCCTGCATCTTTTATGTTTATGTATGCCATCATCCACACACACTCCCACAGTAACCTTTTATTTACTACCTGTCAGCATTTTGTGCTGTTAATTTACTCAAACGGATGCATTCAAATAAAGAATAATTCAGAACAAGGTCAAGCCAGTGCATCCTCACCACAAACTGCAAGAGCCTGACTGCCCTCATCACATTTTTCTCAAGGACTCGAGTTGTGTCTGATATGAGTTATTTCCATAACTTTAATTGCAATGACTGTCGATGTTAAATAATATCACCGAAAATCTTAAATTTTACTGAAACACGCAATAGCAAATCTTAATAAAATTAAACCTGGCAACTGGCTTGTGCGGAATTCCAATTTTTTTTCATTGACCAATGTTTTAAAGTTCAAGTTTATTTAAAGCCCGGTAACGATGTTTACTGTCTCAAAGGGCTCCTCGGGCCCGCAGGTATACAGAACCTTAGCTGCTCCACCTCATAAGCGCTCCATGAAGTGCTACGGAACGATGAAGCCATCTCCATGAGGGCCGTCCATTGGCTCATCTGGCACTTCCTCCACAGGTGGGGGGAGGGGGGTATCTGATCTGGAAGTGTCTGGCCACTGGGACTAGACGGGGCTGGACAGAAGCTCTCACCAGCGTTCAGGGCTCAACCGCCCGGCCTTCAGCACCTGAATTCTGCACCATACCAGAAAGCGAGTGTGCATGGTTGAAGTTGTTTGTAAAACCGCTCCTTTCTCGTCTCGGAGGGGAGGGGTTGGGGTGGGGGTCGGGGGTGGAGGGTCAGCTATGTTTTATAAAGTTGACGTTTTATAAAAATGGAAATCGTTTTTTCCGTAATTACGAATCACTTCCCAATCCCCCGGCCATCTCCTACAGCTCCTTGGCGATACGCTTCCCCACTAACCCGGCAGAGGAGCCTGCGGGCTCTGAGACGCGTCCCAGTGCGCTTCGATGATATCCTCCTTAACGGCCTCCCATACAAATGATGGCATTCAAACAAAGACACACTCTCTCCACTGACACATTTTCTCCACCGTCACAACCTTACCTCAAGTGTGGATGAGAGAAGGCCACTCCACAGTAGTCCTTCAGTATGTGCGTAACACACTCTACTGAGCTCATTACACACGTTGAGAAGTTTCTAATAATCAGGATTCAACTCGATGTGACGCTTTGTCCGCGTCCTGTGCCCTCTTCACAAACACACCCTGAGCTTGCTTTCTGTAGAATCCTCTGTGTGTCGTTTGGTGTGTCTTTGTGTACGTGCGGGGGTGGGTGTGACTGTTTGCATGTTCACGTGCCTTTCGTGCATGCGTGCCTGCTGCACGTGTGTCTGTGAGTGTGCGTATGTATGCGGGTGTTTGAGGTTGTGTGTGCGCGCACGGGCGTGCATTGCACTCCTCCACCGTGCAGGTGATGACAGTAACAGGTGAGGGTGTTGTCTTTTTGTCACAGCCCCTGAAAACACCTGCAAGGTGGGAGCTGGAGAGGAGGGCACACCTGTAATTGAAATGTACGCCTCGCTTGGTCTTTTGTGTTTGTGTGTGTGCGTGTGCTTGGGATTTTGTGTCTGTGTGTGCCTGTGGGTGTGTGTGTCATTGTCACATTTCACCAATTCCCAAGCGTTGAGGTACATGACTAGGTGAGGACCTCATCTGTATTGAAGAAACCGCACCTTGGAGTCGAGGCTGTCCTGAACACAAAGAGCACAATGCATTTTCGTTGCTCCCTCTGCCTCTAGCTTATTATTCGAACAAGCTTAAAAACAAACAAAAGAATATTGTGAGTTCAGAGAATTCACAAGAGGATTAAACGATAAATTGTCACACCTGCATATTCATTCAAGAAAATATATAAATGACGTAATACTTAAGCCTTATAAGTCTGTTATTGCAGCAGGTTATTCAGTGCAGGTTTTCGGCTGTGTTCCTGGGTGTTCAGTGTGTTCAGTGAGTGTGGGTCTGGCTCTGTACTAGCAGGGGTGTGGTGTAAGGGATTGAGTAGAGCAGATGTATTACTGCACACATAGCTCATCCAAAAACATCTCTCCCTCGCAGATGTCCTGCATGAGTGTGTGTGTGTGGGTCTGTGTGTGCACCATATTTAGTGTTTTTTAGTGCTTTTGTGCTTGTGTGTGTGTGTGTGTGTGTGTGTGTGTGTGTGTGTGTGTGTGTGTGTGTGTGTGTGTGTGTGTGTGTGTGTGTGTGTGTGTGTGTGTGTGTGTGTGATGTGCTGACTACAGTAAAGTGCAAGTGATACCCCATTCTTTAAATTGACCCCCCAATGCACACACACGTTCACGCACACACACACACACACACACACACACACACACACACACACACACACACACACACACACACACACACACACACACACACACACACACACACACACACACACACACACACACACACACACACACACACACACACACATACACATTTTCAAAAACATACACACCTCTGGGTAAGCACAGACTGTGCCTCTAATGAAGTTTAATGACTCCGACACTCGGCCAAGACAGGGAGAAGGTGGGGGAGGCGGTGGGTTGTGTGTGGGTGTGTGAAGCAGAGTGTGTTAGTGTTGTGTTGATGTGGCAGCCAGTACTGTGTGTGTGTGTGTGTATGTGTGTGTGTTTGTGTGTGTCCTGGTGCGGCAGCAAGCATCTGGTGATGACTGAGGATAGACTGTAGCTAAAGTAACATTAAGCAGGTTTGCCAGGCAAGAGGAGCTGATGGGGGTGTGAGTGCATGCGTGTGAGCGCACGTGCGTGTATATGTTAACATTGTAAAACAACAAACCAACAGAATCGGGCTGCATTCAAAATGTGTTGAGGAAAAATGTATTTCCACCCTCAGGGACAAACTTTGTCTGTCACCAAACAAACGACGCAGAGATCGAGACACCAACTGTCCATCAAACTGGCATCGAACTGTCAGCATTTTTAACGGCCCTTTCCCCTCTTCCCTCGACCCTCGCAGTATCTGATGGGGTCTCTAAGAGACCGACCGGGGGAAGAGAACCTGTTCCCAGAGGGGTCCTCCTAGGACATGCACAAGTGTCCCTAACAACCCTGATTACCTTCCAGCACACGGGTAGTAGAACCTAATGAAGATAAGCCCACTGCCCGCGCCCCGGTTTGTTACAGTAACACACCCGTAATTAGTGTAATCCCTCACCTGTGTGTTTCTCCTCGGTGGAAAGGGTTGGTTTAACTCCAGGGTTGGGCGTGGAGCGATGCCCCGCTGTGATGCGGTCAGGCCACGCCTTCCACTGGAGTTCACTGGTTGGAGACGGCTGAGGGGTGGGATGGCGAATTAGGGTCAAGTTTGGCCTGGGTCTATTGTTGGATATTTGGTGGTCTTGTGGAGGAGACGGGAAGGTAGGGGTGAAGACGCGGTGAGAGAAAGGTAGAAAAGGGGGTGTAAATACAGGTGGTTATTGGTTAGTTGGCTTTATAGAAGTCCCTTGGATGAGACTGTGTGTGTGTGTGTGTGTGTGTGTTTGTGTGGTACTGATCTGTGTATGGCAGATGACCTGGGTGATATTGGTAATCTCCTCTGCTGTTACTTGAGTGTATGTATAGATATGGCTTGCATGTGGATGGAGTATGTATGTGCGTGTGTTTGTTAATGTGGGTTATTGTGTGTGTGGGTGGGGTGTGTGTGCGTGCACGTGTGTGTGTTTGTAAATGAGTTCGATCGCTCAGAGTGACTGCAGGTTGATGGATGAGTCACAGTGATAGAGAGTGTTAACTCGGGCTGACCGGATGACCTCCAAGATGAAAGGTGAAAAATATATGAGCTATTACTTAGGTTAAGATATAAAATCACAAATGAAAGAAATCTGAAGGTGTATACCTATATGCCACCCTTTTTAATTTTTTTATGAATACTTATCCGTTTAAAACAAGATAAGACCGAAATTATCTTAGGTAGGGTGATAAATTGGTGCTGTCTTCTGCTTAAACTACATTTTGCCAACTCGCCAACTAATGAACAAGTGTTTTTTTCTTTGTAACTCTCTCTCTCTCTTGTATATTTGCTGCTGTGAGAAATGGAAGATGAAGGCATATTAGCGTGGAAGAGAGAGAGGGTTGGAGGGAGTAAGAGGTGCGGCCGAGAGCGAGAGACATGATGGAGCAATGGGGAGAGACAGCGCGAGAGCGGGTCAAAGGAGCCGGTGAGAGGGTGCTATTGTGATCAATATAAGGTCGAGTGGCGAATGAAAAGGCACACACAGCACTATGACCTCATTCAACGCGCTCACTCTGGAAAACAATATATCCCATAATATCACAGCCTGTTCTCCAGCCTAAACGACAGGATAGGTCACGTGTCAATATGACCCAGAACCACAAATTCGCAATACATTACGTATTTCAAGTATCTGTCTGCCAAATCAAAATTGATTGTCCCTGTCCTTCTCAGTGGACAACTGCACAGTTTTAAAATGGTTTCCGGAGGGATAGAGAAACTTAGGCCCCGTCCACACGAAGCCGATTTCATGGCGAAACCGCAAAGGTCTTGTACGGTTCGGCCTTCCGTCCACACGAAGCCAGCGAATCCGCTGACCGAAACCGTAAACTTCTGAAACCACCCTCGGAGGTGGTTTCAAATGTACCCGGTTTCGTTTTGGATTCGTGTGGACGCCTGAAACCGACTGAAACCGTAAACCATGACGTCATCGCCACACCCCTCGACCCTCTAGCCAATGACTGTTGAGCCCGCGGAGTCTCAACCTTTATGCGCATGCTCGCCTCCTCTTCTTATTTATTTTTCTTCTGGATTTCCGTAGCAGAAGCAGCACCTCTTATGGGCCTGGAATGTGTACTACAGCGTTTCTACAGATCTACCCGGTTTCGCTTGACTCCGTCTTTACGGAGATACTCCGAAACCGGATAGATCGAAACCGTAACGGTTTCGCCTGTTTCGGCTTTGTGTGGACGGGGCCTTAATTGATAATGGTTGATGTCCTTGAGGCCGTCTTTCAT
>NC_079417.1:22653104-22680604 GCF_026213295.1 Gadus chalcogrammus | reverse complement strand
CCTAAGCCCCGCCCTCTTTCTGTCTCTCAGTAAGACAGTGGCAAGTTGAAATAGGTTTTTCACACTTTAGTGGTGAGGCAGTGAAACACACACACACACACACACACACACACACACACACACACACACACACACACACACACACACACACACACACACACACACACACACACACACACACACACACACACACACACACACACACACACACACACACGCACACACACACACACACACACAAACACACAGTCACATCCACTATTCCTTGATCTTTGTCCCCAAAATCCTCCTGCGATCTCTTCATCTGTTCCCTCTCGTCGCGGTACCTTAGGGACAGACGGACAGACAGAGGAACAGACAGTTCGTCAAACAGAGACAGACAGTGAGACGGTCAGGCGGGCAAACAGAGAGGGATGCAGACAGCCATTCCAACAGATGGACAGGGACAGGCACACATAAAGTACAGACAAGGTGGGCAGGCAAAGAGACGGACAGAGAGACTGCCAGGCTGGAAGACGGAGGGATGTAGACAGACAGACGGATAGACAAGAATAGAGACAGAAGAATTGAGAGGCCACAGAAATAAACTGAGCATGTCCGTGATAAATGCACAGCTCAGAAATAGAAACTCCATACCTCTCTCTCTCTCTCTCTCTCTCTCTCTCTCTCTCTCTCTCTCTCTCTCTCTCTCTCTCTCTCTCTCTCTCTCTCTCTCTCTCTCTCTCTCTCTCTCTCTCTCTCTCTCTCTCTCTCTTTCTTTCTCTCTCTCTTTTTCTCTCTCTCTCAATCTCACTCTCCCTCTCCTCTTTCTCCATTTCTTTCCTTCTCTGTAATCCCTCACATGGTGTCTTTCCTCTCTGTCTTGTTCTGTCTTTTCACGGCTCCCCTCCACATGCACTTGCTCTCTCTCTTGCTCGCTCTCTCTCTTGCCCTCTATCCTGCTCTCTCTCTCTCTCTCTCTCTCTCTCTCTCTCTCTCTCTCTCTCTCTCTCTCTCTCTCTCTCTCTCTCTCTCTCTCTCTCTCTCTCTCCCCCCCCCCCCTCTATCACTCTCTGTCTATATGATCAATGCAAGTCATTCATTTCCGGAAACTCTTCCATGATGGATTTTTTCCACTGCTCAGCCATGGTGTGTGCCCATGTATGTGTGAGTGAGTGTGTGTGAGTGTGTGTGTGTGCGTGTGTGTGTCTGTGGTTTCCGGAGCATCACACCCATGGTCGTTAGAAACAGCCATGGCTATGTGCGTGTGCTTTTCATATTCTAGATTCTCTTTATTATCTTATCATTGTTCTTATCTAGATAACAAACAATAAGTGTGTGTGTGATAAAGCAGGTTTATCGACACTGCAGGATCCGCTGGCGTAAACAACACACACATCCAATAACAGTAAAGTTGGGTTACCTCGGTGTCTGGGACATTTCCCTCCCTTCGCTCACACACTCTCAGCTCTGTCAGTATACGGTTCTTCCATCTGAGGGATGGATGGACAGATAGACGGATAGATGGAGCACTAGATTGGGGATTTATAGAGAGGAGGTGAGATAAAGGTGGAGGGATGGTTAAAGAGAGTGACATTAAATAGCTTGACATATTATCACAGGCGAGATGGATGACCCAGACACATGGGCTGCTCGAGGGAAGGAGAGAGAGTACAAAGAGAGAGGAGACAGAAAAGTGAGACAGAAATATAATGATATCAAATGTGTGTCAGTTTGTGTGTGTGTGTGTGTGTGTGTGTGTTTGTGTGTGTGTGTGTGTGTGTGTGTGTGTGTGTGTGTGTGTGTGTGTGTGTGTGTGTGTGTGTGTGTGTGTGTGTGTGTGTGTGTGTGTGTGTGTGTGTGTGTGTGTGTTCTTAATACATGCAATCTTAAGAACACATACATGCCTCTATTTATGTTATATTTAGAGGCATGCATATACCCCGCATGCCACACACAAAACATACACTCCCACAGACACACACATGCAAAAAACACCCCCACACGACACACTGAAAATGATACTCCGACACTTGCACACACACACGCACGCAACCATACTCACACACACATGCACACACACACGCACACAGTCCAGAAGGTCTCAGCAGGCAAAGACTGGTGTCGTGGTTGCCAGGGTAACGGTGCCAAGCGCGTCCAGGCCTGCCAGGTTTTCCCAGCCAGCCAATGGGAAATCATAATGCTACAATGCCAGATTTCAGGCCTCACTCAATGCAGCCTACGATAGGTTGGTTATTCGCTCCTTCCCTGTGGGAATATACATTCTAACCTGAAGTATGCAACAATTTTTTTTTGCCATGCTAGAATGTCTCATTTGGCGCTGAGTCAGCAAAGCAAGTCGGGCTGATTTCTCGGCGTGGGTAAACAAGCGGTGGCAGAACGGCCCCTCAGCCCACGGTAACAGGCTGTTTCAAAGACTACACACAAAGCCCTTGACCAACTAACAAAACCCATGAAAAAGAGTTGAAGTCTCGGGACGTTCTGCATCGTTCTCACTGTGGTGTGTGTGTGTGTGTGCGCGTGTGCGCGCTTGCTTGTGAGCGTGCACGTTTGCGTGTGTGTGTCAGCTGTTCTGGGATCGAAGCATATGGTTCATATCAGACTCCTGCGGTGGATCATGGACACACACGCACACGCACATGCACACATTTGCAGATTGCACTTATTCACTAACACACACACACACACACACACACGCACACACACACACACACACGCACGCACACACACACACACACACACACACACACACACACACACACACACACACACACACACACACACACACACACACACACACACACACACACACACACACACACACACACACACACACACACTCAGCCCTCCACTTAAGATCTCAAGGACAATCATTACTATGGGAACAGACTCAATAGCAGGCAGACTGGTATGCTGAGGATCTTTCACCCACATGGCCTGCCCGTCTAACACAGACAGATGGTGGGAGGCTTGTTAGTATAAGTAGTAGTGTTAGCATTGGTGTATATATCCCGTTACTAGTCCCTGTATACTTAAACCTGCACTATGTGCGTCCTCCCACTAGAGGCCTCTAGCGGCTGGAGGTGTAGCCACAGTGATAACCACATCATTTCAACCTTAACTGCGTTCTGAGATCTTCCCAAGCTGGGATGAGGAGTTTGGGGCAAAAGTGCATAAAAGGATTCATAGATAAAAGATCCTTGGATCGATTGACTCGTTCACGAGCGTGTTTCATACTTGAGAGACGTTTAAATTCACACATTTGAAGTGAATAGCTCCAGTAGGAGAGTTTACAGAATGCAGGTGTAAAACAAACTTAAAATCGCCGTGTTCGCATAAGCTTATGAGGGGCCGCCTGGGACAGAATTCATACTTGGTTTTACACACACTATTATAATCTAGCTTATACCACGGTCTGCGGGAATACTCGATTCTGATTGGATGCAGGGTGTGCATTAACTCCTGATATACGGACACCTGGACAAGTAGTTCCGTCAAATTGTCTGTTTACCGTTCTCAATTAATGCGCTAGCTGGCGTATCGTCTCTAAAATAGTAGTAACCATAGCAACGGGAAACAAAACAAAGCTGAGCGGACTATAATACCTCCCGCTACCTCCCGTTCTAAAGTCGTAGCTATGGCCCGTCCTAATTACTGGAGGAGTGAAGAACGTTTCCGTTGCATGAGAACCCAACGGGCGTGTAATGGTGGTTCCGGGTATTAGTCAGACCCTCAGGCGTAACCAGGCAAACAAATGTATGTTTTGTGGAAAACTTTATATTCGGATTGTAAAACGCATGAAAATATAAATTAATGGTCTTAATTTGGTCACCGTTGGTAAGTGACCGTGGTATAAGCGGGATAATGCCCTTCGAGGTGTCCATTATCAGGAATTAATGGACTTCGCGGAGGCAACCGTCCTCCGCTTCGCGTCGGACGGTTCACGCCTCCACGTCGTCCATTAATTCCTGATAATGGACACCTCGTCGGGCATTATCCCTTACATATACACCAGTATACTCATACACACACACTATTATACTTATTTGACATGTATGTATGAGAGTGTATAGTAATGTATGTGAGAGAGTATAGCAGTGTATGTGAGAGAGAATAGTAGTGTATGTGAGAGAGTATAGTAGTATGTGAGAGAGCATATACAGTAGTTGGGTATGTGAGAGAGTATAGTAGTGTATGTGAGAGAGTATAGTAGTGTATGTGAGTGAGTATAGTTGTTTATGCAAGAGAATATAATAGTGTGTGTGAGAGAGTATAGTTGTTATGCAAGAGAATATAGTAGTGTGAGAGAGAGAATAGTAGTGTATGTAAAAGAGTAGTGTATGTGAGAGAGAATAATAGTGTATGTGAGAGAGTATAGTTGTGTATGTGAGAGAGTATAGTTTTTTATGCAAGAGAATATAGTAGTGTGTGTGTGAGAGAGAATAGTAGTGTATGTGAGAGAGTATGGTAGTGTGTGTGTGAGAGAGTATAGATGTTTATGCAAGAGAATATAGTAGTGTATGTGAGAGAGAATCAAGGGCGTGAGTTTGGTTTGAGAAGTGGGGGGGACACAATAATTCGGGGGTCTGTGGGTACCCCCCCAGATTTTCTTTTTTGATTTGAATACCATTTCCTGCATTTCTACATGCATTTAGGGACTACGGTAACCAATACAAAATCCGGGAAATAATTAAGTTGGTCATCATGCTAAATTCTGCCAGGATAAATATGCATAATCAAAATGAATCAAACTTATAATATAAAGAACATTTCTTTATTCATTCATCGTATGGACAGAGGTCAGTGAACAAAAGCTACTGATATAATAATTGTCCTCCTTTAAAGGTGATCTAACATTATCAGGCCCTCAACAGGCACCTGCCACATCTAACTCTCATACATACATGTCAAAGGAGTATAATAGTGTGTGTGTATGAGTATAGTGGTATATATGCGAGATTATGATATGTCCCAGGCGGCCCCTCATATAAGATGACCGTACTGCTTGTGGAAAAGGGGTGATTTGGACGTGGTACAATATGGTCACTATGTGGGCCGTTCTTTAAAGACGTGAGAAAAGATTGTCTAGCTTGGTTCGAGTGCCCGGCTGGCACAAACTGCGGCCATTAAAGGTCCCATGACATGAAAATCTCACTTTGTGAGGTTTTCTAACATAAATATGAGTTCCCCTAGCCTGCCTATGGTCCCCCAGTGGCTAAAACTTGCGTTTGGTATAAAACTAGCACTAGCTGTTCTGCTCGCCTTTGAAAAAACGGCGGCTCAAGCGCGCTGATTTGGAATGTCTGTACTCATGACGTCATCAGGAATCTCAGCTCCTCCCCTTTCTCTGCCTGGCCCGCCCAAAGACGTTGGCCCGCCAAATAGACTCGACCGTGCGAGCGCCACATGTGTGTGTGTGAATACACACACTGTAACGCAAGTGTTTCTTGTCGGTTCTTTGACGTGTCTTGTATTTCCACAACGAGACTGTCGTGGGGGTTATCTGAGCCATGGTTGAGAAGGAATTGGGGGAAAGGAACTTTGGTTTGACTCGCTGAAGTACATGAACTGCGACATGCCGCCGGTTGCCGCGAGGCACCATCGCCCGGCAGCGGGCAGCCGGCAGCAGGCAGCGCGCGGTTCAGTCGACTTCAGGTTGATGTGAAAGTGGAAGAACCAGAGACGTCGCAGAACCCGACAAAGTCGTTTGTGATTTATAATATCGTCTGGAGGCGCACACAATATGTTATATGATATACATATCTATGTATTGCATGATATTATTTCGATATAGAGCTCCAGGACTGTAACGCAAGTGTTGTACACTTCCTTGTTATTTGGATAACCGTTCTGCTGTTGGTGTGATGGCGCATAACACGTCGGACTCTCGTCTCTGGTATTTCTACAACGAGACTCGTATTGGGGGTTATCTCAGCCAAGGTTGAGAATGAATTGGGGGGAAGGAACTTTGGCTTTGACTCCCTCAAGAGTCAAGAACATGAACCACGACAAGGAGGAGAAAGGGATCTTCGCCGGGCAGCGCTTATGCACCTCCGCCTCCGGCGGTGGTCCCTCAGCAGGGGTCAAGCGGGAGACATTCGCCGCCAACAATCCCTTTCTCCTCCATGTCGTGGTTCATGTTCTTGAGGGAGTCAAAGCCTAAGTTCCTTCCCCCCAATTCATTCTCAACCTTGGCTGAGATAACCCCCAATATGAGTCTCGTTGTAGAAATACCAGATATGAGAGTCCGACGTGTTATGCGCCAACACACCAACAGCAGAACGGTTATCCAAATAACAAGGAAGTGTACAACACTTGCGTTACAGTCCTGGAGCTCTATATCTAAATAATATCATATAATACATAGATATCTATAATAACATATTGTGTGCGCCTCCAGACGATATTATGAATCACAAACGACTTTGTCGGGTTCTGCGACGTCTCTGGTTCTTCCACTTTCACATCAACCTGAAGTCGACTGAACCGCGCGCTGCCTGCTGCCGGCTGCCCGCTGCCGGGCGATGGTGCCTCGCGGCAACCGGCGGCATGTCGCAGTTCATGTACTTCAGCGAGTCAAACCAAAGTTCCTTTCCCCCAATTCCTTCTCAACCATGGCTCAGATAACCCCCACGACAGTCTCGTTGTGGAAATACAAGACACGTCAAAGAACCGACAAGAAACACTTGCGTTACAGTGTGTGTATTCACATTGATGTGGACGTTGAAGAACCTGGGGTCTCATTTATAAAACTGTGCGTGGGATCGCTACTAAAAGTATACGTACGCCCAAAAGCCAAGTTTTGCGTGCGCCAAAAAATATTGAGATTTATAAAACCCTGCGTACGCACACCGTACGCAATCTTTTCTTTATAAATCACAGACTGCCTACAAGTGTGCGCAGCTGAATCAGCTTCACGTTCCGCCCTGTACACGCCCCTTTTTAACCATATATGGTCAATGCAAATGACCTCATGAATTCGATCTGCATATAAAACAGACTCAGATGCAAGTATTATGTCTTGTCGGAAACAATGGCAGAAGTATTGCGAAAAGCAAAAAAGCGAAATTTCACGGATGTTGAAGTGGAGACACTTGTGGGTGAGATGGAGGCCCGAAAAGTAGTTATGTTCGGCGGTCACTGGATTGGGATCGCCAACAACAAAAGCAGAGTGAGTGGCAACATGTTGCTGCAGCAGTGAACTCTGTCAGTAGCAAGGAGCGCAGTAGCGCACAGTCCCAGAATTAAAAAAGAAGTGGTCTGACTCAAGCCTACCAATAAATCGTTATGGTCCCTAAAGACCATCTCCCTCCGAATCCTGTCATTTGCATGGTCCGCCAGAAGTGCCATATGGTGCAGCATTAACCACGGCGCTCACCTCTGCATTTATAGGGTTACGGTAATAAGACTGACCGAGAACACCTTGGATAATCAGTTTGTAATCATCCACGTAAAATGTTCTTGAACATAACCCCTTTTTAATGCCTGATTTGTCATGAAAAGCATGAAGAGTACAACGATTGTGATGAGGAGTGTGGCTTGGTTTTCCACACTTGGGATTTAATTGACATTTGATTATGTGTTTACAGTGTCACATAAAAATATTATGTTATTGACACATGTTGGACGGATGCTTTATTCCATGCAGTCGCGCCGTCAGTGGACAGTATATGGAGTGACGGGATTAAATATAGAGATTTTTATTTATTTTTTCTATTCTAAGGAGATGTTTCTGGAGTTATAACTGAGAAATAACGCAGTTGACTTAAATTATTCTGATTACATAGATGTAACACATGAAATTAAATTTATGAAGGGCGATGATAAAACATAATCGTTCTTCTCACTCTACAATTCTTCGGTCTGACTTCAGTTCACCACCACACCATCTGTGTCGCAAATTCTCCTTTTCCTCCAAACCATGCGTACGCATGGGTCAGAGTTTGCTTAGGGCTGCGCACATTTTCCCGTCAAGTTGGTTTTTTATAGATCACAACCTTGGCGTGGAAAGTCAGGTACGCCAATTTCAGCCCCGTTTTGTGCGTATGCAACGGTTATAAATGAGACCCCAGGAACGTCGGAGAACCCAACGCGGTGGTTTGAGATTCATAATATCGGCTCACACAGCTTTTGGCCGTGATAATATATATTATATGATATAAATATCTGTGTAGGCTATATGATAATATTTAGATATAGAGCTCCAGGACTCCCGTGTGTTCTAGAATATTTACAGAACACGGCTAAAGGCTGTGTGCGCCTCGCCATTGCGATGCATCCACGGTAAACAGAGCGCATGGTACCGTGGCTGCAAGCTGCTCAGGGCCACACCCCCACCCTCCTCCTTGACACGCCCACCGAAACCGCGCATTTGGGGGAAGCTCAATGTGCGACTGGCTCGGAGTGGCTGTAACTCTGCACCACGGCTGAATTTAGGGAACGTCTTTGAATACTGTGTTAGTTGCCCACTAATACCTATATTAAAGAATGCATAAAATAGCATGTCATGGGACCTTTAAGGTTGTTCGGTGGCAGACCCGACATTTTTGTCCCCGCGAACACAACAATTCCGGTTGTATTTTACGGGGCCTTCAGGTTACAGTTAGTGTTCGTATGAGAATACATCACCTCGTGAGAAAAAAAACACTATAAAAATAGTCCATAGGGTAAGGGTTATAATAAGTGTCCCCGTCACCTACAGAGAGAGGAAGAGGAAGGCCTATTTCTCTCTCTCTGGGTGGTACACACACCCTCGTCCTCATCGCCTCTACACATCTGTCTTCTCTCCACCATTCTCTCCTTCTACACGTCTTATTATTCCCCCTTTCATCCTGGTCTTCCTCTCTGCCTTGCTGTCTCTCTTCATGTCCTCTTCATTCTTTAACTTTGCTGTTACATTTTCCCCTAGTTCCCCCCCTACACACACACACACACACACACACACACACACACACACACACACACACACACACACACACACACACACACACACACACACACACACACTGATATACACACACACACACACTGACATACCCACACACACACACACACACACACACACACACACACACACACACACACACACACGCGCACACACACACACACACACACACTGACATACACACACACACACACACACAAACACACACACACACACACACAGACACACACTCAGACCAACACACACATCCACACACAGACACACACGCTCATAAACACACACTCGCACATACACACAAACAAACACACACACACACACACACACACACACACACACACACACACACACACACACACACATACACACACACACCCACACCGGGCGGCCGGGCGCGGTGCAGCCTTGCGGAGCAGGGGGGTTTATTGGTGTTGTGCTCAGGTATCTTTGTGATCCGCCTGCTGTTCTCCGCCGCCGCCGCCGCCGTCGCCGCCGCCCAGCGAGCGGTGTCTCGGCAGAACCTCACTGGTCCCACATTCATTATATTTTCACACTCTGGTAGGCCAGGGCGTGCTGACACACACAAAAACTCTGCACACACACACACCTGTGCGTGTTGACACACATCCACACACAACACCACACATGTACGCACAGACACACACACACACACACACACACACTCATGTGTGCATTGACACACCCACACCCACAACACACACACACACACACACATATGTACGCACAGACACACACACACACACACACACAATCACACACAAACACACACATATGTGGGCGCAGCCACACACACACACACACACACACACACACAAACACACACACACACACACACACACACACACACACACACACACACACACACACACACACACACACACACACACACACACACACACACACACACACAGTCAATCTTTGAAAAATATCTGATAAGAAGATAAAGCAATTTTTCAAAAATCCTTTTATCGTAGTAAATACATTTTTATCTTTATCAAACTCTGATAGATGATTTAATCTATCAATGATGAATTTATTAATATATTGTCCCATCTGAGTCTGGAGGACCCTGCAACTTTAAGTTGAACAATTTAATTAATAGAAAGCAAATAAGCAAATAATACAGTGGATCCATTCAGTGCAGACTTATCTCGGGGTCATAGGTCAGGCACAAAGACCAAGGCAGA
Organism: Gadus chalcogrammus; assembly: GCF_026213295.1. Taxonomy (NCBI): domain Eukaryota; kingdom Metazoa; phylum Chordata; class Actinopteri; order Gadiformes; family Gadidae; genus Gadus; species Gadus chalcogrammus. The sequence continues at coordinate 22,670,455 of NC_079417.1, read as the reverse complement.
CTCAAATCTAACCCCCGATGGGATCCCTATTTCTGTTCAGAATAACCTTTTGTTCTTCCACTGGGCTTTGAGCAACCATACAGGTGTTACAGACAATACAACTGATTTGAAGAAGCACCCCATTGAACCAGCAACCCCAGTGAACAAGTAACTAAAATAATAATGAACTTAAATACATATACTGTGTATATATTTATATAATAGTACATTGTCCGTTCAGAAAGGTGCAAGTTCGGAACAGGTCGAATATCCTTGGCCTTCTGCTTGAAGCTTTCTGGAATACCGCAGTGTGAAGTCGATCAAATGTACAGTTGTAGAGAAATGGAAGGACAATAGATAGACAGACAGACAGACAGACAGACAGACAGACAGACAGACAGACAGACAGACAGACAGACAGACAGACAGATTCTTCTGTCTGTCCGTCTATTCTCTCAGAGTATAGATTCTTCTATTAGAGTTAGAGATTCCTCGAAAATGAATTTGTTGGTTTTGAGTGTGTCATCAATAAAGCTCCTCAAGTTATATTCTGCAACATTGTTACATTTCGAAAACAATGTCTTCTTTTGGCCATCATAGTAATGCTACCCCTTAATACAGTTCACACCCTAGTATGTAGTACCTTGCACTCAGGTTCCAATTGGGCCCAGGTGTTGTAGTGTGAATACTGATGTGTGTTAAATGGTGTTACGCTGGCTGGCCTCTCCAGGTAATGAGCTAAATGTATTTGATACATTTGATGCTCGATACTTTATATTTGATTCAAAATATTATTGCTATGGATGGACCATCTGACACGGTCTGGAATGATGCGTAATATCGCCGTGCTATTTGTACCATCCTAAAACAGATATAGATTCCTCTTGTTCTTCCCCTCTTTTTCTCTCTCCTTTCAACTGCTTATAAAGCAAGACCGTCACCATTTTATTTGCGCCGGTAAACCTACGACTCACTCTGCAAGGTCGTGTTTTACATTTGACGGACTAAGTATCAAATTGAAAAATGGTCAGTTATTCTTTTAATAGCATAAATATGTAGAGGCGATTCATTCCAGCGATGACGGCTTAAGGACTCATGTGTTCATGTGTTCACCGTGCAGCCAGCTGTACGCTCACGTCAGACTGCAGCGGAGCGGCCCGTGTTCCTAGGGACCCCACTCCGTGTGATTGGAAACACACTTCATGCTCAATAATGTGTGTGTGTGTGGGGTGGGGGGGCTGGGGGGGGGCCTGTTTGGAATTAAAGCAGGCCTAATATGGGATAGGGCTGGAAACCCCCCGGGCGCTCCCAGCGGTCCAGACCGCGATGCGGGGCGGGGAACAGGGATGTCCTGGGGACGTATGGAAAGGGGGTGTCACCGTGCTCCGTCCTGGCTGATGTATGGCGCCCTGATGCACACACACACACACACACACACACACACACACACACACACACACACACACACACAAACACACACACACACACACACACACACGTGTCTCTCCTGCATGTTATGTTAAATTACGTTGTGAAGCTATTCTATTCAATAGAATAGTGTGTGTGCAATGCACTGCTTGGGTGGATATGTGTGTTAGTGTATCCATGCTTGCACTTCCCTTTTCACGTCTGGGTGCGTGTGTGTGTTTAGCATGCCATGCACACCTATGTGTGTGCGTTTACAATCAAACCGCATTTCACAGGTCAACTCGACTCGCTTACACAAAGTTTCTAAAGCCGCCTTCGCCCGGAAAAAGACATTTAGAAGTTGATTTCAGTCTACGTGATTTATAAACGATATTGTCATCGTAGCACATTTAATAGGGTTATTATGTTATGTTTTCCGCCCGCTCCTAAAGGCTGAGCGACCATCCTGTTCTGTTTCTGTTCCCTCGGTCTTCGTGCTAAAGAGCAGTGGTCACATCAGACCACGCAGACCTGCGCTGTCACTGGTGACAGACCAGTCCATGGGATCGCGGCTTCTGATTGGCTCAGGAGCAACATGAATAGTGTAGTTTAGAACAGCCAATGAGAAACGAGGAAAATAACAGCTGCCAAACAACAACACAGTCTATAATGCGAGTCATGTCCTTTATGTTAATTAAAATGGAAATTACAGATTTGATTACAGATTTTTATGGAAAATTACAATCATTATCGGAAATCTGAATTTTGATTTATAATGCAAAATCTGGCAATTTGAGCAAAGAAGAAATAACTGCAATAGCAGCGGGTGAATGACCATATAAGGGGCAGACGCTGAAGACCCTGCTTTCCTATGCATTCTTCATGATGAAGGGGTTCTCTGTATCCTCATCATTCCCTCCTTGCCTCCCCAGTGTCCGACAGCGGAGCAGGAGCAGCAGGAGGAGGCGGCCCGGCGGGGGGCGGGGACTCCTCCCAGACCCGCTTCACCTCCTCTCTCCCCACCTACCTGCCCGTCCAATGCCAGCTAGGAGGCGCCGACTCTGCCTACTTCCTTCGGGACGCCAATCAGGAAGTCATGCGGAACGGCAGCCTATCGTCTCGCACCGAGCGCTTTTTCCTCCACAAGATGGAGGGCGGCATGGGAGTCCCGCCCACCCTGCCGTCCGTCAACTGCAGCTATGGCAACCTGAGTGTGGAGCAGCAGATCCCATTGGAGCTGCTGCAGGGCCCGCCCCCGCGTCTCCTGGCCACGCCCAGCCACGCCACGCTGAACTGGAACGTCAAAGGTCACGTGGTGAAGTCCCGGGTTGGGTCGTCCCAGCCGTGGATACAGGTTGGTCCTCTTGCATCCTGGATTTATCTTTGTCATGATATCTTTATTATTGAATTCATAATTTGATTCATTCAGTGAGTTACGGTTGTTAATATTACTTCAGATAGTTTAACAAAGGGATATTTATGTCAATTAATACAAAAAGTATACAAAATAAAATATTTGGGGGATACTGTCATCCTCAGCTAACTCCTAACATAAGAGCTTTATTCTGCTTCATAAAATGTTGTGGGAACCGCAACATTAGAAAATGCCAAATGGTCCAACAATTCTGGAAAGAGACGATGTTTAAGACAAAGGCCCAAAGTGTTCCCGACTTAAGGTCTCAACCCCGCCCCCCCCTCCTCCTCCTCCTCCTCCTCCAAGGTGCTGTTCTACCTGGCGGGGCGGCGCTGGGACGAGCCCGACCCCCCTCCCCCCTCCGTCCTGCCCTGCGTCCGGGCCCTTGCCATCCGGGACCCCAGCGAGTCGGGGCCCTCGGCCGGGTGCCGGCTGGTGGGGGTCCCCGGCGTCTGCGTGGTCCGCCTGGACCTCCCCACTGCCTGGTTCTCCTCGCCGCAGTCGAGGAAGCGGCCGTCAGAGTCGGTCCTGCACGCCGTGGACGTGTACTACTCCATCGTGCCGGTGGAGGGGCCCGGGGACGAGTGCCCCTCCATCGTCAACAAGCCCTGGAAGGGCATGAGCGCGCACATGGGCCAGATGGGAGCCCTGGGCCTGGGGATGGGCGGCGGGCAGTGGAGCCCCCTGGTGGACGGGGGGCTCCAGGACATGCAGAGGGTGGGCGCGGTGGCGCTGGTGACGGGCCCGGCGGCGGCCAAGGGGGAGCGGCTGAGGCTGGACGAGAACCTGGAGGTTCTGGTGCCACCCAGCCCGGTGCGGCCGGGGAAGACGGTGGCCTTCGGCGTCCACATGAGGAGGGACTCCAACGTGGAGCGGTTCACGCTGAGGTGAGGAGAGCGGCCTTGGACTGGTGTCACCGAGCTGGGGTGTGTGGTCTGACCAAAGCTTGAAGGGCAGTTCCATTGACCCCCTTGTAGGCCAGCACCGTCCTCTTGAATCTGATGGGAGTTTCTACAGGGAGCAAGTGGAGGTCACGGAAAAGAGGGGGTCGTATGGGAGAATTTAGGGAGGTTGAACAAGAGGATAAGGTTGAACACAAGATAACTTCTGTCATGTTTTGTTTATCCACGTGTCTTTTCTAACGAGTCGGTTTCCCCCCCACATCATCTCCTCACCATTGTGTTTCTCCACTCCGCCATCTTGCTTTCTTCTTGCATCTTCCCCGTTTTGTTGCCTTGTCATTTTTCCCCTTTTTCCCAGCCTTGCGTTTTTGCACGATGCGCCGTGCAAGCCGTTCAAACACGCTGGCAGCCTTCCGGGTTTGAAAGCTGTCACCTGTGTTTGCTCGTGCCCTCACTCCGGAGCCAGCAATGCAAATAACTACCTCATGAATATTCACGATGAATCGGGGGGAGGAGGGAGAGAGAGACTCGTGTGGGAAAAGACGGAAAGAGAGTGAAAGAGTGAAATAATTGAATGCTTGGTACAGAAAATAAATGTTTTTCTTAGATGGATGTTTTTTTTATAAAATCGTTGCCGTTGTTTTGTCTGATTGGTCGGGAAGTCGGGCCCCCCAAAAGCTCTCTTTTATTTATCCCCTACAGTCTTACATTGTTGTAAGTGTCATTGAAGAAATATTGTGAAGAAATACGGACAGCAATATCATGTTCTGCTTTATAAGAATAAAAAAGCACGATGGCGCTAGTTAGGGCTTACCCTATTAGCCAGTCCCTCCAGAAAAATGCGGCGTTTGTGATTGTTGCGGCCAAAAATCCTTGATTATGCGGCACGTTTTCTTAAAAAATGCGATGAAATATGTCTCATATTTGTGCAATTTTATGCAATAAAATTGCTGGAACTTGCAATAATTACGTCACTTCATAACGTTCCCATGGCAACAGGGGGAAATGGCTGCTCTTGTTGGAAGTAAACGCAACATTTTTCAACTTTCTGCTAAGATATATGTGACTTTTTTGCAACGAAAATTCGGGGATTATGAAATCATGCAACCTCGCATATTTTGCACGGAAATCGGCAATTTTTGCGGTGAAATTGCGGCATATTTGAAAAAATGCGGCTCCCGAATGAATATGCAGACTTTGGCTGATTATATGTTGAATTATGCGATCGCATAATCGCGTTCTTTCTGGAGGGACTGATTAGCTAATTTTTTTCATTTTTCTTTTAGGGCATTTAGTAGACCCTTTTATCCAAAGCGACTTACAACAGTATATACACACATTGACATCAACAGCAGAGTCAACTATGCAAGGTGACAGCCAGCTCATCGGGAGCAGTCAGGGTTAGGTGGCTTGCTCAAGGACAACTCGACACTCAGCCAGGGATTGAACAAGCAACCTTACGGTTTCAAGACAACCCTCTCTACCTCCTGAGCTAAGCCCACTGGTTGCATGGCTTGAGACTAAGACATCTTACAAGAGTACGGTATGTGGGAATTGTATATACTGGAACACCCAGTATTTATAATTGATTCCTCCTCGGTTTAAAAACAAGTAGTACATGACAAGATTGCGTGTTGACGGGGATCTTTATGAGTGGTGTACACAAGAAGAACAGAGCACAGCTGTGTGATGATGAAGCTATGCTACATTGACTTGGAAACATGTAATTAAACCGTACTTGCCAAACGGTAACACACCAGTAGTCCGCCATTGCTTGTAGGCGTCTTGTGCGTGTACCATGTGTGAAATAAGAATTTCCAATTGTAAACTCATGACTTTGTCTCGGGAGGAGTTTTTCAAAAGCTTTCTTTCCAGGGACCTTAAACACAGTTTTCGCGTTGACTGGAGGCTAGCAAACAGGAATATATTATGCTTCTAGAAACGTGTGGATAGACATGTAAATTAAAACGGAAGCATTAAGAGGAAATGTGCGAATTAAAGAGGTGATAATATGCCACCAGGTGCGAGTGTGTTTAGCCATTACAAATGTTTTAGTGACATCACTACCTGCCTACCCAGTGGACTGTAGAAAATGTTGCTGATCTATCCATCATAAAACTGGGTGGACACTCACTTGTGATGTCACTAATGCCGCGTTTCTACTGCAGGGTTCGGTACGGTTCGGTTTGCCTCAGTCCGGTAGGGAGGGGGCGGTACAGCCTAGCTCAGCTCTGAGGTCGCGTTTCCACCGCCGACAGTACCCTTTATGGTTTGCCGGATGTCGATCGCCGCGGCAGCTACGTAAACATCGTGACATCATAGCAGCACGACACAGTGTAGCCTGCTCAATAAAAACAATCGAAAAATTTAACGCGACACATTAAACCAAGAGCTACCATGGAAGTCATCCAGCAACAGTTCCTGGCCTTTATGCTTTTCATATGGCAGTTAATCGCGTCTATCCCCCCAATACCTCGAGGCTACTGTTTGTTTGTTTTTATCCCCACGTCGCCCGGAAGTGACGATTCTGTCGACCAATCAACGGCACCCTTTCAGGCGTCTCAGTGCGAACCAAACCGTACCGCACCCTGCAGTGGAAACGAGCCATAAAACACTAAGGGCCCTATTTGAACGGGCTGAAACACAAGTGAGAAGCGCAAAACAGAAGTGGCTTTGTGGGTGGATCTCTGGCGCTGTTGCTATTATACCGGCGGATAAATGACTCTTGCGCACGGCGTAAATCTAAAATGGGTTGGTCTGAATACCGGTAGGTGTGTTTTGGGCGTAACATGCAAAAATAAATTAGAGTGCAATCTCCCATCCCCTTTAAGAGCCATGAGCTTTTTTGAACCTGAAGAGTTGATATTATATTATTATGGTGTTTGCAGTCTTCGCTGAGACAGATGCATGACCACATGAATTTCAAACTTCATGTGTTAAAACAGATGGGTGCACATACGAGCGCCCATATTCATTCTCACTTGCGCGTTCATAAACACTCAGTCGCGGACAAAACAATGTTTTCTCACGATCAAATAGGCTACTCATCAATCCTAAAAGTTATGGGCTTGTACACAATGTCTGTGTCAAGAAAATATGTGTTTGCTGTACAGTGTTTGCAGATGCATTGATTTAAAAGTACAACTTATTACCACTGTATCAGCTGTTCTTTCCCAAATAATTTAGCCAACGTTATCATTTATCCTAAAACATGATTTTGTTTTGGAAGGCTTGTATATACTTTGCTCGAGTTTATTATTGTTATTATTATTATTTTAACGCATGGCATAGCCGGTAACCCTTCCTTTTACAGTCCCCTAATTACTAGGTATTTACCCGGTACATACATGGTAAATTATAGTGTATTACTGGGTAATTACCACTGGTAATAAGAAGGTAAATACAGAGGTAGTTACCCGGTAAATACATGGTAAATCATAGTGTATTACTGGGTAATTACCACTGGTAATAAGAAGGTAAATACAGAGGAATTATCCGGTAAATTATAGTGTATTACTGTGTATTTACCACTGGTAATAAGAAGGTAAATACAGAGGAATTACAGCTGATGTACCAAGTAAAACCTCCACTATTACCCATCAACTCAACTAAGTAGCGTGTAGTTGTAACTGTTTTAGGTTCGTAATAACTCCGACATTGTGTTCTTCCTAGGAAATTAGGCAACCAATTCTTAGAAACACCTATTATCCAAGGTTTATGTTGGTAACAGCCCAAATTTAATGATGTACTATCTAGAAATTAGCATAGTACTTCCCAATAAAATACTTTTTCTTAGTTATTATTCATAGCTACACCCATTTAGAAAGGGTTTATTCGATTTACCACTATGGAATTACTTACCTGGTAACAACATCTGCAGGAATCTGTTTTCCTCTAGTGTCATGGTACATCTTCTTAAATACTGGGTACGAAGCAGTTTGTTTCCATGGTATTACCAGGTTCTTACCATATCATTTATAATAGATATATTCCATTATCCATGCAGTCAACACAAACATGTACCATGTACGTTCTGCGACATTACCAAGTAAAACACGACAATTTACCCAGTAAGTAAGCTGAAATTGTACTGTAAAAGGAAGCCTCGTTTGTTTCCATGGTATTACCAGGTTCTTACCATAAAATTTATAATAGATACATTCCATTGTCCATGCAGTCAACACAAACTTGTACCATGTACGTTCTGCGACGTTACCAAGTAAAACACGACAATTTACCCAGTAATTAAGCTGAAACTGTACTGTAAAAGGAAGCCTCGCTTGTTTCCATGGTATTACCAGGTTCTTACCACATAATTTGTAATCCATTATTCCCTTTTCCATGCAGTCAACACAAACTTGTACCATGTACGTTCTGCAACGTTACCAAGTAAAACACGACAATTTACCCAGTAATTAAGCTGAAACTGTACTGTAAAAGGAAGCCGTTTGTTTCCATGGTATTACCATGTTCTTACCATATAATTTGTAATACGATATTCCCTTTTCCATCTAGTCAACACAAACTTTTACCATGTACGTTCTGCGACGTTACCAAGTAAAACACGACAATTTACCCAGTAATTAAGCTGAAACTGTACTGTAAAAGGAAGCCTCGCTTGTTTCCATGGTATTACCAGGTTCTTACCACATAATTTGTAATCCATTATTCCCTTTTCCATGCAGTCAACACAAACTTGTACCATGTACGTTCTGCGACGTTACCAAGTAAAACACGACAATTTACCCAGTAATTAAGCTGAAACTGTACTGTAAAAGGAAGCCTCGTTTGTTTCCATGGTATTACCATGTTCTTACCATATAATTTGTAATACATTATTCCCTTTTCCATCTAGTCAACACAAACTTTTACCATGTACGTTCTGCAACGTTACCAAGTAAAACACGACAATTTACCCAGTAATTAAGCTGAAACTGTACTGTAAAAGGAAGCCTTGTTTGTTTCCATGGTATTACCAGGTTCTTACCATGTAATTTGTAATACATTATTCCCTTTTCCATGCAGTCAACACAAACTTGTACCATGTACGTTCTGCGACGTTACCAAGTAAAACACGACAATTTACCCAGTAAGTTAGCTGAAACTGTACTGTAAAAGGAAGCCTCGTTTGTTTCCATGGTATTACCAGGTTCTTACCATATAATTTGTAATACATTATTCCCTTTCCCATGCAATCAACACAAACCATATATGTTCTGCAACATCGTTCACCAGTAGTGAAGCACTTTAATTGTCGTTATAAAATCCCAAACCAGTGTTGATGAAAGGCATATTAAAATTAAACAAAATCAAAGGCTTAGCTTTCAAACAATGCATATCTCACAAACAGGCACTGAACACTTAAAGGTTGGGTACGCGATTTGCGAAACGCCAGCAGATTTTGAAAATACACAACTCAAATGGTCCTACCCCCTCTCCTTCAACGCTGACTCTGACTCCACCCATTCCAAGTACCTGGACGCGCAATCATGCACGAGCGCGAACAGAGATGCGTGAGAGCGAGCCAGGCTAGCGTAGGTTTTCGTTTAACAACATGGCACTACATTCAGCTGTAAATTGCACCCAGTACCGCGGGAAGTAGGGGTTTTGGGGGTGCTGCAACACCCCCTGTCCGAGGCCCTGTCTTATCACAGAAAACGATCATTTCTAAAAACTCCGGCCAAAGTGGAGATTTCTGAAAACGCCGGTTATGTGTTGTCGTATCAACGGGGAGAAACGGGATTTTAGGTTCTGAAGCGTCACATTATGCACCAGGAAATGCTTAACGTCATGTGAGCGTCCGCTGTACCGTATTGGTCCGAATATAAACACAAACCCCATTGTAATACGACCTGTATTTGGAAAAAAGATTTGAAGACCAGATCTTGATTTCATGAATAAATAAATTGTATTAATTGAAATAATATACGAAAATAAAAAGGCATAGAATAAAACACTGCATTGCCCCTAAACAGTAGTGCAAATAGGCCGTACTGATGTGTACACCAAAGACTTCCTGACACTCCTCTGCCCCGCTGTGTTCGCTCTGGCTGTGGTCGCTCCGAACTGTTTCGGCCCGTGGCAAAGCGAGTCATCCTCGCTGCTGTCCAAGGCATGTTGAGACGCAGCATTTATTTAATGCTCATATGTGCTGAAAAAAGGTCATATGAAAAAGTGTGAGGGTAGCGGTGGTGCGCTAAACTTGTTCTGTGAGCAGCTGGATGTGAACCATGGTGTGAAGGAAGTGAACACAACGATCGATTTTCAACTGTGCGCGCATGCACTGGTGTAATTGAGCTGCGCTGCTATATATCTTTTTTATCAATGTGACGAGTTGCGAGTCTTGTGCAGGCCGGGTTTTTTTTTTTCCAGCACCCCCTGCTGAGAATACGTTCTCGCGGCTATGGTTGCACCAGATGTTATAAACATTAAACGGTCACATAAATCATTACTATTTTTAGAAAATGTATGTTTGTTTCATATAATTGTATTGGAAGTCCTGGTTTTCACTAGGGTTGCCGCGCTGTGGACATTTTCACACCGAGTAATACACTCGTCTCAACACCGGTATTACCGAGTATAAACGGTATAAACTTTGAAACTAGGTCAACCGCCACACAAGCATCGGTTTTTAGACCCTTCTCGTCCTTCAGTTGCCGCCAACGTTCAAAAGCAGCGCCTAGGATTATTCTTGATTTCAGTTTTTCTCTTTCAGCGTTTTTATTATCAATTACTCTCTGAAAAAGAGTTTTCCTTCTCTTTGCTGGTGGTGGTGGTGGTGGTGGTGGGGATGGTGGCGTCTTGTCTGCCATGGAAATTGTCTTCTACTGCTAGGTCCAAATGTGGATTAACTAGTTCCAGTAGATACCGCAGGATAACAACAAACAGGAGCTTGCTCTGGGTCACGAGCTCTGGGTCACGAGTACTGCACGAAGGGGTCGGGCGCGGGGGAGGGGGAGTGCAGTACGACCGTTTGATTGACGTACTTACTGTCCAATGCAACGAGGTGGCAATCCAAATGATTGGCTGGAGTTTTTCGAGCCCTGCCCGTTCCACAGATGATTGACAAGTTTAATTTTCATGTCAGTACTTCTGACTCAGTGGCTGTAAGCGGGTTATGATAAGGATTTCAAGTGATTTTGCAAAAATGGCCAAAAAAGCGAATTCCGTACCCAACCTTTAAGAAATCGGACAAAAAAAGAGCCGTCCACATCAACTCAATTTAAATGTTACTGATGGTGTTTTCATAAAACACATGACAGTGTTATTGCAAGTGACCACAAGGAAGACTGCTTCAAACTCTACAATTTGAATAAGTGGTGAATGCCATGCAGCAATCTGCCTATGGGAGCATCTTTGTGGTCATTCGCAAACCAATGAGTCCACTCGATGAATGAGAGATGACTCTTTAGTGTCTTCTCTGTGAGGTATCCCTGCAGTCTCCACATCTGGGATTTGAAGGCTCACCAAGACCTGACCAGGTACCTCCAAATCTCCCCTTCCATACTGTAATAAAGAATCAGAAGACAAGAAAATAAACATTAGGACTGTCAATTAATGAACATTTCTAGAACATGTAGAACTCAAAGATTATTTTGTTTATTAGTTAAAAAAGGATGCTGGTCCTCTGGCCATTGTGTTTGGTCATATTGAAAAGAGAAAAAGGCATACCCATAAATACAGTTAATAGGACGGGAGGGGACAGGCTGTTAGCTCCGGTTAGCCCTTTAGCATCGAGCTAGCGGAGCTTCTGTCATTCAAATAACTCGGACATGTTGTTTAAAACCTGTAACACCCAATTTATTAAATCATCCGGATTTAATCGGGACTCTCTCCCGTACAGTTAATAGGACGGGAAGAGACAGGCTCTGTTAGCCCCGGTTAGCGCGATGCTAAAGAGCAGCTCTACAGGAGCATGCCACCTCAACAGGTGCAAGTTAGCCTCCGGTTTGATATTCGGTTTACCACCCAATCGGATTCATCAACATAAGTGCAATACATTACGGGCTTAGTATGTTGAGGACGGTTTAGGACACCGTATCGGGAAAATCACAAACACATGTTGGCGCCATCAATGTCTGTGTAACGACGTCATTTACGTTCTGGCTGCTACCTGTTTTAGGGACCGTCAACAAATTACACTCACCGACTGGTGGCAGAGACGTTACCATGGAATTGTTTCAGGAAATTAATCACACAAATATATTGCAATATAGTTAATCATAATGAAGTTAATAGTTTAATATTCGACAAAAATCGACTACACTATATTTGAAATTATTAATTGCATCCCGTTTAACAATAATGCAATATATTAGCAAAGTTACCTGCAGTAAGTAGCAGCCCACCATTGGCAACTACTACTACAATCAGGTGACAAAATGTTTTTTTTTAGTGATGTTTATATTATTTTATATGATTTATTTCCAGAAACAATTCCATGGTAACGTCTCTGCCACCAGTCGGTGAGTGTAACTTGTTGACGGTCCCTAAAACAGGTAGCAGGCAGCCAGAACGTAAATGACGTTGTTGCACAGACATCAATGGCGACAACATGTGTTTGAGAAGATTTTCTCGATGCACCTTCCTCAACATACTAACCCCGTAATGTATTGCACTTATGTTGATGAAGCCGATTGGGTGGTAAACCGAATATCTGGCGAATATCAAACCGGAGGCTAACTTGCACCTGTTGAGGTGGCATGCTCCGGTAGAGCTGCTCTTTAGCATCGCGCTAACCGGGGCTAACAGAGCCTGTCTCTTCCCGTCCTATTAACTGTACTTATGGGAGAGAGCCCGATTAAATCCGGATATTTTAATAAATTGGGTTTTATAGGTTTTAAACAACATGTCCGAGTTATTTGAATGACAGAAGCTCCGCTAGCTCGATGCTAAAGTGCTAACCGGAGCTAACAAGCCTGTCCCCTCCCGTCCTATTAACTGTATTTATGGCTATGCCTTTTTCTCTTTTCAATATGACCAAACACAATGGCCAGAGGACCAGCATCCTTTTTTAACTGATAAACAAAATAATCTTTGAGTTCTACATGTTCTAGAAATGTTCATTAATTGACAGTCCTAATGTTTATTTTCTTGTCTTCTGATTCTTTATTACAGTATGGAAGGGGAGATTTGGAGGTACCTGGTCAGGTCTTGGTGAGCCTTCAAATCCCAGATGTGGAGACTGCAGGGATACCTCACTGAGAAGACACTAAAGAGTCATCTCTCATTCATCGAGTGGACTCATTGGTTTGCTAATGACCACAAAGATGCTCCCATAGGCAGATTGCTGCATGGCATTCACCGCTTATTCAAATTGAAGAGGTTGAAGCAGTCTTCCTTGTGGTCACTTGCCATAACAATGTCATGTGTTTTATGAAAACACCATCAGTAACATTTAAATTGAGTTGATGTGGACGGCTCTTTTTTTGTCCGATTTCTTCAGTGTTCAGTGCCTGTTTGTGAGATATGCATTGTTTTAAAGATAAGCCTTTGATTTTGTTTAATTTTAATATGCCTTTCATCAACAGTGGTTTGGGGTTTTATAACAACAATTAAAGTGCTTAACTACTGGTGAACGATGTTGCAGAACATATATGGTTTGTGTTGATTGCATGGAAAAGGGAATAATGTATTACAAATTATATGGTAAGAACCTGGTAATACCATGGAAACAAACAAGGCTTCCTTTTACAGTACAGTTTCAGCTTAATTACTGGGTAAATTGTCGTGTTTTACTTGGTAACGTTGCAGAACGTACATGGTACAAGTTTGTGTTGACTGCATGGAAAAGGGAATAAGGTATTACAAATTATATGGTAAGAACCTGGTAATACCATGGAAACAAACAAGGCTTCCTTTTACAGTACAGTTTCAGCTTAATTACTGGGTAAATTGTCGTGTTTTACTTGGTAACGTTGCAGAACGTACATGGTAAAAGTTTGTGTTGACTAGATGGAAAAGGGAATAATGTATTACAAATTATATGGTAAGAACATGGTAATACCATGGAAACAAACGAGGCTTCCTTTTACAGTACAGTTTCAGCTTAATTACTGGGTAAATTGTCGTGTTTTACTTGGTAACGTCGCAGAACGTACATGGTACAAGTTTGTGTTGACTGCATGGAAAAGGGAATAATGGATTACAAATTATGTGGTAAGAACCTGGTAATACCATGGAAACAAGCGAGGCTTCCTTTTACAGTACAGTTTCAGCTTAATTACTGGGTAAATTGTCGTGTTTTACTTGGTAACGTCGCAGAACGTACATGGTAAAAGTTTGTGTTGACTAGATGGAAAAGTGAATAACGTATTACAAATTATATGGTAAGAACATGGTAATACCATGGAAACAAATGAGGCTTCCTTTTACAGTACAGTTTCAGCTTAATTACTGGGTAAATTGTCGTGTTTTACTTGGTAACGTCGCAGAACGTACATGGTACAAGTTTGTGTTGACTGCATGGACAATGGAATGTATCTATTATAAATTATATGGTAAGAACCTGGTAATACCATGGAAACAAGCGAGGCTTCCTTTTACAGTACAGTTTCAGCTTAATTACTGGGTAAATTGTCGTGTTTTACTTGGTAACGTCGCAGAACGTACATGGTAAAAGTTTGTGTTGACTAGATGGAAAAGGGAATATCGTATTACAAATTATATGGTAAGAACATGGTAATACCATGGAAACAAACGAGGCTTCCTTTTACAGTACAGTTTCAGCTTAATTACTGGGTAAATTGTCGTGTTTTACTTGGTAACGTCGCAGAACGTACATGGTACAAGTTTGTGTTGACTGCATGGAAAAGGGAATAATGGATTACAAATTATGTGGTAAGAACCTGGTAATACCATGGAAACAAGCGAGGCTTCCTTTTACAGTACAGTTTCAGCTTAATTACTGGGTAAATTGTCGTGTTTTACTTGGTAACGTCGCAGAACGTACGTGGTAAAAGTTTGTGTTGACTAGATGGAAAAGTGAATAACGTATTACAAATTATATGGTAAGAACATGGTAATACCATGGAAACAAATGAGGCTTCCTTTTACAGTACAGTTTCAGCTTAATTACTGGGTAAATTGTCGTGTTTTACTTGGTAACGTCGCAGAACGTACATGGTACAAGTTTGTGTTGACTGCATGGACAATGGAATGTATCTATTATAAATTATATGGTAAGAACCTGGTAATACCATGGAAACAAGCGAGGCTTCCTTTTACAGTACAGTTTCAGCTTAATTACTGGGTAAATTGTCGTGTTTTACTTGGTAACGTCGCAGAACGTACATGGTAAAAGTTTGTGTTGACTAGATGGAAAAGGGAATATCGTATTACAAATTATATGGTAAGAACATGGTAATACCATGGAAACAAACAAGGCTTCCTTTTACAGTACAGTTTCAGCTTAATTACTGGGTAAATTGTCGTGTTTTACTTGGTAAAGTCGCAGAACGTACATGGTACAAGTTTGTGTTGACTGCATGGACAATGGAATGTATCTATTATAAATTATATGGTAAGAACCTGGTAATACCATGGAAACAAACAAGGCTTCCTTTTACAGTACAATTTCAGCTTACTTACTGGGTAAATTGTCGTGTTTTACTTGGTAATGTCGCAGAACGTACATGGTACATGTTTGTGTTGACTGCATGGATAATGGAATATATCTATTATAAATGATATGGTAAGAACCTGGTAATACCATGGAAACAAACTGCTTCGTACCCAGTATTTAAGAAGATGTACCATGACACTAGAGGAAAACAGATTCCTGCAGATGTTGTTACCAGGTAAGTAATTCCATAGTGGTAAATCGAATAAACCCTTTCTAAATGGGTGTAGCTATGAATAATAACTAAGAAAAAGTATTTTATTGGGAAGTACTATGCTAATTTCTAGATAGTACATCATTAAATTTGGGCTGTTACCAACATAAACCTTGGATAATAGGTGTTTCTAAGAATTGGTTGCCTAATTTCCTAGGAAGAACACAATGTCGGAGTTATTACGAACCTAAAACAGTTACAACTACACGCTACTTAGTTGAGTTGATGGGTAATAGTGGAGGTTTTACTTGGTACATCAGCTGTAATTCCTCTGTATTTACCTTCTTATTACCAGTGGTAAATACACAGTAATACACTATAATTTACCGGATAATTCCTCTGTATTTACCTTCTTATTACCAGTGGTAATTACCCAGTAATACACTATGATTTACCATGTATTTACCGGGTAACTACCTCTGTATTTACCTTCTTATTACCAGTGGTAATTACCCAGTAATACACTATAATTTACCATGTATGTACCGGGTAAATACCTAGTAATTAGGGGACTGTAAAAGGAAGGGTTACCGCATAGCCTACTAGTACTACCAATGGATATTTTTTTCTCCACAATCCACATGCTATTTCTATGCAGTTTCACACATATGAACAATCTCATCTCATCATAATATTTCAGGCTTATTGTTTGCATGTTTGTGCTGTGTATAGCCTATCTGTGTGTAAGCGTATGTTGCAGTTCCAAACTGCCTAGGCACATCAAAATAGCAACACCAACTGAGCTATCCGCTAGGGCAATTAAACCAGGATTTTTGAAAAATGTATTTGCGCTAAAATTGTATTCAAAGAAGTTTGGCTTTGACACATTCTGTGCTCGCAACACATTTGTAGTTATGTTGAATTTTTGGACCACTGAATGAGACCATTTTGGTTGGAATGCACCAGAATCAATCACACGCACAACAGCACACATTCGTCAGCACCTGCATGCACGTGCACATCGACATTATGCACCACACAAACAGACACACACACTACTCAGCCCCGCTACTTGAGGAAGTCGTGGTTAAGACACTGGTGGTATTGTATTGGTCTTAATTCTGCCCCTTAACACAGAAAAATATTTCAGTATTCCAAAAAAGATTGTTCAATAAAAAAACAATCCTCAGCATTTCATTATATTAGTTTCCCGGGAACAAATTCCTAATTTTCTACGTGGGCTGCCAAACAATCTTAAGTTTTTTAGTTTTAGGGTCCCTTGATGAATCTGCATCGGAGCCTCATCACTCCTCCGGGTTCCGGGGGATTTGTGGCTGACAAATGACAGAGAGCATCGATTTATCACCCTGCACAGGAGATACTCAGCCGCGCCTCGCTGCATGGATGCTAGCTGCGGCATCACCATAACAACAGACAGCACTCTGTCGGGAATTCAAACCATCGATGAGATTTCGGTGTTGAAACTTTTGGAAACTTTTGGTTGGGCTTGGAAGTGCACCTTATCCGCGTCCTGGCCGCGTCTTCCTCTCGCTCTCCACCTGGCTCCTTACCCCGGAGCCTGGGTGAGAATTAGGGAAAATGATAATTTCATTGTGATGCATCCAGCTGGAATGTTGGGTTTTGTGTGTCCTTTTTAAGGACACACAAAACCTTTTTAAGGACAAACTGTTGTTTTTGTTTTAAAACACCAGTGTGCCATTATACCAAATTAAGAATAATTGTCGTCTTGTAGTCTTCAATTGTCTGCAAATTAAGTGACGCCTCAATTACGGTCTCAGAGAGGACCCGGAAGAGGGATCCTCTCCCGGGATGGCTACGGTAGCACTGGGTGGGAAGACATTTTATCATAGCAAA